>NW_007726286.1:252648-260579 GCF_000696425.1 Galeopterus variegatus | reverse complement strand
CCAGGGCCCCGAGAGGGGCCGCGCCGCGCGCCCGGACGCAGCGGGCAGGGAGCGGGGCACCAGGGACCCGGGCACCTCCCCGCCGCCCTGCGCCCAGCCCGCCTCCGCCAGCTTGGAGGCCAGCGTCGGGGACATCCTGGTGGAGCTGCGGACCATGAACGGCCACCTGGACGTCATAGCGAGGGCCCTCACCAAACTGGCCTCGTCCCTGGGGCCCCAGCTCTTGCCGGATGCCCCAGATGCCAACTAAGGGAGCTCGGGCGAGGCTGAGCCGCCCGGGACGCAGGGATCCCCGAGTGCACCAGGCGGCCCTGCCTCGTCCTCAGAACAGCAGATGACTCTCCTCAGCCTACTCAGGGGACAAATAGACGCCCCCTCGCACTGCCTTTCCAGATGATGCTTCGCACACTTCCTGGGCTCTTTCACGGCCGCCCCCTCCTCTGGCTCTCCCTGCCCCTCAAGTGCCCTTCTCTCGTTTTGAGCTCCGGTCACGAGAAGTGGGCCCCTGGGAAAGACGCTTGGAGACCGTCCTTTCGTGTCCCCCCTCCTGTGACTTCTGAGTCCTGCAGCGCGAGCGTGTTACCAAAGCAGCAGTTCAGGGCAGCTCCCACCTTCCTCTCCTGAGGTGTTTGATGGCATATGGATCTCTGGTGACTGTCACATGTTTCTTTTAAAAATATCCTTTTGGAAAAATAATTTTCTTTCTTTCTCATTATAACCACATTTCAATAACTTTGAAACAGAGAGATAAAAAAAAACTCTGATGTATTTGGATAAAAGGGGGGTATTTAAGTCTTATGAATAAGACAATATTTTGTGTAATGAATAAAATTTTTATATCCATTTTCTGGGCGTTGTCTCTCTCTGCCACATTTCTACCTTTGTACACCCCGTTCTTTCTGCTCTCACTTGCCTGTCCCAGCTCTTCTTTACTCCTTGAGTCTGATTTCAACTTTTCTTATAATTGTGAAGAGTAAGCTTATAATGCTTCTCATGATTCTTTTCTGAAAGTCTCAGATCTTCCTAAATTTGATAAGCCCACTCCTTTTCTCTGGCCTCATGTGGAAACCAAGTCACAAAGTGACTGGGCAATATGGAGGGAGCCAACATCCCTGGCCCCTACTCACTAGATGCCAGCAGCACCACTCTTCCCAGTTGTGACAACCAAACATTGCCAGTGTCCCCTGGTTGAGATCCACCGACCTAGGTAGTCTCAGAAATTTGGGACAGCCCACGCCCTCCAGGATCTGGCTACGCCTAATGAGGCAGGGCTGTCCTCACCTTCCTGTTTGAATTAGAATCTTAATAAAGTGTGCTCATTTGACAGAAGTAAACACGCTGCTTTTTCCAGGCACAAACTGAGGGTCTGAAACCACATTGCACAGGGTAAAAATTCAGTCCTGAGCATTTACAGGGCTTACAGCTCCCGTGCTGGGGCTGGCAGTAGCCTGGCCTCTGTACTCACAGTGCTTCTCAGACTTTGATGTGCAGGAACCACCCAGAGAGCTAGTGAAAATGCACATTCTGATTTAGCAGACCCCCGGGGGTGGGGCCTGAGACTCAGCATTCCTAATGAGCTCCATGGGAGATGCTGATGCTCCTGGTCCAAGACACAATTTGAGTAGCAAGTAAGTAATGAGGGGTTGTCTGCTCTGGAATTCCTGCTGGTTCCTGCTGCCACTGTTCCCCAGGAACTTCTGCTTGTCTTTGTACCCACAGATGCCTAGATTCCTCACCCTCTAACCAAAACTTTCAATGTAGCTCTTTGGGGGACTTTTTTTTTTAAGGGCAGGATGTGTTAGGTCTAGCCACCCACTTCTAAAGAAGTTTTAGTGATGTTCAATTCAATTCAACAAATATTTATTATGTCTACAATGCTCGTGCCTTGGGGACACAAAGATGAATAGGATAAAGTCCCTGCCCTCCAGGGGTTCCCAGCCTAGTGTCACATACACAGAGGGATCAAGAGTACCAGTGTGTAAACAATTTGAACGGGGTGGGGGAAGCAGCAGGGTGTGGTGAAAACAGCATTCACTCGGAGGCCAGGCTTCTTGTGGTTTGATGTTGGGGGAGTTATTTAACCCTCTAAGCCTCAGTCTTCTAATCTGTATCTAATGGAGATAATACCGCTGTACCAAAGCCGATCAGAAGCAGACATTGATGTGATGGGGCTTGGCACTCCAGAAAGTACTGTCCACATGCCCTTTCATGGTTATTAGGTTATTGTTACTTCCTCTGTCCTGGGCCCTGTATCATAGGTGACAAGTCTGGTGGAGTAAGAATCAGGCATTCAGGTCTGAGCTGCCCTTCCATCTCTGAGGGACTAAGCAATTCTTTCTTTTCCTTTTCAGGAGAAAATCCATGCCCTAAAGTGACTGCCCTTTGGTCTGCCCTTTAGCTGAAGAAACAGCCGAACTGGCATTCAGCTACAGCCCTGGGAGCATCGGGTTTTCACTCATTTGTTCATTTGAACAGTCTTTTATTCTGATTTTAACTGAATTCTTTTGCATTAGATTAAAAACAACAAAAAACTAATTCTTTCAGGAAAGAAGAGGGACTGGCATATAGATCATAAAGATCCAGTAACTGATCCCTTTGGCCAGAACCCACCTAGGTAGTTTGTGAATATAAAACCCACCCAAAGTTCCACCACTAAGAGATAACCACTGTCAATATTTTGGGAACTACTCTTTGAAACATTTGTGTCTATGTACAAATACCTGTGTGTGTGCAATTTTACTTCATGTGATTACATTATGCCTGCTGTTCTGTAAACTTTTTTTTTTCTTTAATACTGATAATAGATGATGGAAATTTTTCTATTTAAAAAATATGTTATATATGAAGTAAAATTTACTTAACCAATTTTCTATTTATGCTTCCAATTTTTCCTTACTATAAGCAATGCTGTAATAAATACATCTGAGCATACATGTTTTTGCTCTTCTGTAATTATGACATTAAAGTAAATTTCTAGAGGTATGATTGCTGGGTCCGAGGGCATACACACCCACTTCTTTCCTTAGGTTGCTGCTGCTGTGGCTTCATCAAGGTTCAAAATGTGGAAGTGAATAAATGGTAGGAGGAACATGGAGGTTATAGAGTGACTCCATTCAAGAACTCGGAAAAAAAGGGAAATAAAAACAAGACTGTTTTCTAAAGGTTAAACTTTAAAATCAGTGCATGGTGGGCCAGAGCAGAGATGTGCAAACCATCTTGAAGAAATGAGTCGTGGATGGTCACTCAAATGGTGTATTAGTCATGGTCTAGTCAGGAAACAGAAACCATCCAGGTTTTTCACAGCACGGGGATCTAAGTCAGCAACCAGAGACAAGGGTGCTGGAAGCGATGGAAGAGCAATGGAGGTAAGGTAAGGTTACCCAAAGACTGGCAGCCTCAGGAAAGCACTACCAGCCCCGGGCTGGAGGAGCCAAGGGGGAACAGGCTCCTTGGGACCCGGGATCAATGTGATTCCAAGGCCCTGGCCGTGGAACTGAGCTGCTTCGGCAGGAACCCAGGAGTAGCACCGGTGGTAGGCCACAGCCCCTGACACTGCAGCCACTGCCACTGTCACCAATGGATGTTAGCAGGGCTGTCATGACTGCCTCAGACCCTGCCAGAGACCAGAGGGAAAGAGAGAGGGATACTTCTCCTGCCCTCCCACCATCCAGTCTCCTGCCAGCGCCTCCCCTTCACAGACTCTAACTGGAACTTTGTTGGAGGGAGTCTGGGAAATGCAGTTTGTGAGGGCTCATCTCCCTGTGGCAGAACAGTGCAAAGAATGGCGAGATTGTAACTAACAGCAAGTGGGAAAGTGACCAGTGCAAGCTGTACCCTGAGTCAAATCAGTGGTATACCCAAAGAAAGCAGCTGCCAGTCAGAGAAGGAGCTTGGGCAGCCATGGAAGCACCACAGAAGGGGCACCATAGAGACCAACATGGGAAGTGCTCATGCCTAAGTGGAGGGCTTGACCCTCTGGACCTAGCACAGGTAGAGCCCACCCAAAGAAAGCAGCTGCCAGTCAGAGAAGGAGCTTGGGCAGCCATGGAAGCACCACAGAAAGGGCACCATAGAGACCAACATGGGAAGTGCTCATGCCTGAGTGGAGGGCTTGACCCTCTGGACCTAGCACAGGTAGAGCCTCGTGGTGGACACGGCACCCTGGCTGTCCTGGTCCATGCCACTCAGCAGTCAAGAGCATGCTATGGGAGACTGCCCCAGAGAGATGGCTCTGCTGCTGGGTGCAGACAGGTTGGGTTTCTCAGCCTTCTTGATGGCTGTTAGGCCCTAGGTAAGAGTCAGATAATCGGTGTGTATTGCCACTCTGCGAGACAGGAAGCCAGCCTGTCCCTAAGACATACGTCTTCATCTATTTGTGCTGTTATAGCATAATACCTGAGACTGGGAAATTTATAAACAGAAACTCATTTTCTCACCGTTCTGGAGGCTGGGAAGTCCAAGATCAAGGAATTGGCATGTTCAGTGTCTGGTGAAGGCCAGCTCTCTGCTTCCAAGACGGCACCTCTTGCTGTGTCCTCACATGGGGAAAGGTGGAAGGACAAAGTGCAAAAAGGGCCTTGCTAGTTCTCTCCAGCCCTTTTTAAGCACACTAATCCCATTCCTGAGGGTGAAGCCCTCATGACCTGATCATGTCCCCAAATGCCCCACCTCTTAATATTATCACAGTGGGTCCACATAAGTTCCAACATATGAATTTAGGAGGGACACATACATTCGAACCATAGCCATATAACTCCCCGGGACTGGCTCTTGGCCATCTTTCTTTATTGAAAGGACATCTGCACTGACATTGATCAAGCTCCTATCACGTGTCTGCCCCATGCTGTGTGCCCTATACACAGAATCTCATTTATTTCTCACAGCAACTCTGTAAGAGAGGTTGGGAGCTAGGGCCCATAACACCATTTCACTGGTCAGGAAATTGAGGCACAAAGAGGTCATATGACTTGCCCATGGTCACGCAGCTGGTAACTAACAGAGCCTGGGTCTGTCTGTTGCCAAGGTCCTGGCTGTGCCACCACTGGTGGTCTCCTGTCCCGTTGGACTTCTCCCTTTCAGTAGAAGGTCAAAGCCCCAGGACTGTTTAGCTGCCTTTGGCTGGTGGCTCTCCCCTGGGTGGTAGCAAAGTTGCTCTCTGGAAGTAACGGGTCTCTGAAAAATGAGAAAATGCCAGGAAACTGGAAAATAAGGGAGCTCCCCCTCCCCCTATTTCCCCTTCTCCAGCTGGCTCCTGAGTCAGTATCAATGGCTTTGTACATATTGGGGGTGGGGAGGGAGAGAAGGAGGTGCTGGAGGACAGGACAAGGCACAGGAAAGATGAAGAGAGGCCAGGAGGGTTGTGCCTACTTGGTGGCCTCTAGATTCTTTAAGGTCAATGTTATCGTACGTACAGGGTGACTTGGCTGTTACTATATTTTGTTTCCTTCCTCCCTCACCCCAACAACCAACTGACCAACTCGGCCTAGAGAACCAGAAAATGCAGGGATTTCTGTAGGTCTCTGGGGTGACTGCATGAGCACCCCCAGGCCCAGCACATTTACTATTGAATTATTACTAAGCCTCCTATAAAGCAAGGTCCCCACTACTCCTTTGCTCAATCAGGTTGACTACAAACGTTGCTTTTATGGATGAGGCTGACTGCATACCCAGTGGGTTCAAGCCATTTCCATAAAGCATATGTGCAAAGACCCTGCTGAGGGGCCACCACGTTCACTGTCCAAGGCTCTCAGCTCCAGCTTCTTCCCCCACAACGCACAAAGTACTGTTTCTCTTGCCCACATGCTTGCTGGAGGGTTCTAACTCTCTGGCCCAGCCTTGCCTTCTGGAGTGAGCACTGTATCCTGTCCACCCTGTCCCCACAACGCCCAACATGTATCCAGGCATGCAGCTGGTGCTCAATAAATGTTGATTGAGGGAGTGATCCTGGGGCCCAGTCTGGCAGGGGTGAGCGCCATCTCCTGCTTCCTGAGGGCCGCCTGGATGGAGATGAAGACGTGTCCGCCGGCCAGTCTGGCGCTGGCCGAGGAGGGAAGGTCATGACGACCTGTCTCCGTTGCAGCTTCCAGGCCTCGCCTTTGCTTGTTTTCTGGGAGCCTCGGTGTCTGCCCACAATGGCATGGCTCCTGCAGCCGCCCGGATTCTTGGCGTGGTGTGCGGGCCGAGACGTGTCCGCCGGCCAGTCTGGCGCTGGCCGAGGAGGGAAGGTCATGACGACCTGTCTCCATTGCAGCTTCCAGGCCTCGCCTTTGCTTGTTTTCTGGGAGCCTCGATGTCTGCCCACAATGGCATGGCTCCTGCAGCCGCCCGGATTCTTGGCGTGGTGTGCGGGCCGCATAGCTTGTTCCCATGGTGAGCGTGGCAGAGATGGCCAGCGTCCCCAGGCAGAGCAGTGTTCCTCCTGGGTCTCCCTGAGCAGGACTGGTGCCACTCTGCTCCCAAAAGGGGGGTTTCTGATGGGGGGTCATCACCTGAAACTTGGCTGTGCTTTTGAACAAATATTTTGAACAAATATAACAGATTTTTATTCACTCCTTTCTCTTACATCCCACTTGGTTGCCAAAAGGGTTTGAGATGCCTACATGGAATATCACATTAGGAGGGAGCCTGGACATCATCTGACCCGACCCCCTTCCCCACACAGATAGACAGTGGAAAGGTCACAAAGATCAAGTGACTTGTTCAGGGGTCCTGAGCAAATGTCGAGCCAGGCTGGGATGAAACTCCACGTCTCCTGAGGCCTGTGTTCTTTCTACTGCAGCACTTCCTGGCTCCTCTTGGGTGATTTTTCCATTGTTCCATCCACCCCAGGAAGGTGAAGTGTGGAGGGATGGGACTGCCTGGAACTGACAGGCCACCTCCTCTACCATAGCCTTCTCCCTTGAGAGTGAACACATACACACGTGCGCACACACGCACACACAATCGCTTGTGCTCATGCATGTGCATGGACACACATTGGGAGTGGATCAAAATTTTTAAATAAAAAAAATTTTTAGTTTGTCTAAATCAGGGGTTAACAAACTGTGGCCGGTAGCCTGTTCTTGTATAGCTTGTGAACTAAGAATGACTTACACATTTTTAAATCATTGTAAAAAAGAAAGGATATGTGACAGAGACTGGATGTGACCCCGAAATATTTGCTATCTGACCCATGCAGAAAAAGTTTGCCAATCCATGTCCTGGATGATCCATTCGATGTTCACCCAGCAAAGGTTAATAGTCTTCCTGGGTTATTGAAGACTCCCTCTTTATGCATAGATCTGGTCACCTTCATAGGACACAGACTCTAAAATTTAGATTTTGCAGTTTTCTTTCTTCATCCATCAGATGCCTATGACTTTTCTGAGAGGTTTCTTGCTGTTGCTCAGTTTCCCTCTCCTCAGGATAAATCATGTGGTGGAGGCTTCCAAAGGTGCGTTAGGTAGGGGTCGAGGCTGGTAATGGGCATTTACTGCTGGAACCACTGTGGGGCAGACTGGCAGGGGGCACTGCTGCCCAAGGTGCCTGCAAGTGACTTGGCCTGGGCTGACCGGAGGTGGCAGCTGGGAACAGACAGCTGTGAAAAGGAAAATGTCTTTCCCATCACAGAAAAACATAAAGATGCTTGTGCTTTGAGTACCTCTATTTCCTCTCCACTGTGGCAGGCTTCTCAACTAGTTCCTGTCTAGCCAGGCCACTTATTTCTTTAGAGTCACTGAACCAGAATAACCACAAATCAAGCTGGAAGTGCATGATAACCCGCTGAACTCTGCACGGCCTTGGCTGGGCTGCTTCAGGCGAACACACGCTGTCCTGGTCCCTGCAGCTGCGAAATATCCAGAGAGCGTCCTACAGCCGCCCAAGCTCTAGCCTCAGGCTAGTTGCCTCCACAGTCAGAGAAGGAAAGAGATAAAAAAAAAAAAAAAAAGGGG
>NW_007726286.1:219678-252558 GCF_000696425.1 Galeopterus variegatus | reverse complement strand
AAAAAAAAAAAAAAAAAAAAAAAAGTGGCAGACGCCCGGAACCACGAACATTCAAAACTGTCGTAGCTGTTCACAGTTGTTAAAGATTTACAGGCAAGCTGTTTGGAGTTTAAATATGAGATGACACCAGGAGCCTCTAATGTAGAGTGGAGCTTCAAGCATGATACGGGGGCAGAAAATGGTCTGTGAACTCCCCTCTCCGAGATGTTGGGAGCTCTGTTCTATTGACTGCAGGCAAGGCTGCAGCCATGGTGCACTTCGCAGGCTCATAAATATAACATTATTGGACAAAAACCCCAATCCTTCTCCAACTGATTAGGCCCAGATTGGTCAGCCCATAAATCAATGCTGAATAAGAACTATAAAGTTGTGAATCAATGTGTCCCAGATCTCCGAACTGGAATGAAAAAGCTATTAGCTGGAGTTCTTCCAAGATCCGTCTTTTCATCCTCCTCCTCCCACCAGCTCCATACTCCAGTATGCTCGTTTTAAAAGACTTCTCTTTTTTGCTCCTTGGCCTGGCCACGGACAGCATTTCAGGGCAGGAAATTCGGTCTAGAAGTGAGGAAACTAGAGGCCATCCTGTCGCGTTTCCACTTAGGGTTGATCTGTAGGTCTACTCTGTCTTCCTGGCCAGGGTCTCCACCTGTGGGCCTGTGGCCAAGAGGTAGTAGTATTTGTCATCGTGTCATGAAGACAGGAAGGGAACAAGAAGCTCCACATGTGATTAGCACATAGTGGGTGGTCAGGTCATGTTTGGTTGCTGAATGAATGTTTGGATCCAATTAATTTAAAGGCTCTGAACCCGTGCATTGAAATGCTAAATATAGTAATCCATTCTTCTCTTAGAACTGCACATCAGGTTAAAAATTGCCTTTTTGGATCTGGGGCCAAGGTGGTCTGTGTGGGTGCTGTCTACACATCCTCTGAGGGCATTGCTTGTCCCGGCTCCTCTGTAGCTCCAAAGCAGTCTGTTTTCTCAATCCCCCTTCTCCATCACCCCACTCTCCAAAATATACTCTCAGGGTGCCCTTCCCCTCTCTCAAGACAGCCCCATTTCAGAGACACAACCTGCATACCCACCTCCCCCTCATAAAGGCTCGCTGTTAGGGGCCTGCTCACCTGGACCGGGGGCTCTTAATCTTCCCCAGTCATCCCAAAGCTGAGCTTGCCTGCCACCATCTCCCTGTAGGGGAGGACACATACATGGCTCCACATGAATATCCTGTGCTGGTGGCCTCCTTGTTTTCCCCAAACACAGACTCCAAGGGCTGGAAGGGACCTCAGTCCCACCCAGTTCCATCTGCTCATTTAGGGAAATTGATACTCAGAGAGGAGTACTAACTTGCCTACAGTAGGACTCGGGCTTCTTGCAACCCGTTTCATTTCATCCTGGAGCAAGCCTTAGCTGACTGCATTCCTGTTCTTCTCCCCTACAGAGAAAGAAGTTCCCTTTCAGGCTCCCCCAAAGCTGGTCTTAAAGCATGGTTTATGTACAGATGGCTGTTTCTTATGGACACTTTAATTTCTTCCTTGTTCTTCTCTCTCTTTCTTCTGACTTACAAGACCACGAACATGCAAGCTCAAGACCCAAGAGGAAAAATTCTCTCTTCCAGTGTGTGCCTCTGAGAGCAATGGGGCTACTGACAGCAATATTTGACTAATGAGCTCCATTTTGGTGTTTTACCACTAGCGGTCATAGAAAACTTGCAGGATGTGTCTAGGGAAACAAATTTTGTAGGGTTAGCTAAATTCATACCACCCACTGCACAATAGCAGCACTGTGCAGAAAAGGCAACCTTGAAACATGCTCAGTTTTACGTTACTGTGAGACACCAAGTCAGGTAAAGGGCCATTTCTGCAGCTGAAGGATTTATATTTCTCCCCCTTAACCTTGGTCCTCCTGAATCTTCCACCTTTTAAAAATTCTGACATCATCTCTCCATTTTCTAGGAAGACATTCCACCCCCAAAATGAGCTATAAGAAATAATGTGACCATTGACAGAGTAAAAAGGCAAACCCCAGAATGGGAGAAGATATTCATGAATCATACATCTGTTAAGGGATTAGTATCCAGAATATATAGAGAACTCCTAAAACTCAACAACAAAAAACCAAACAACTTAATTTTTAAAAAAGGCTTACTACTTTAAACAGGCACTTCTCCAAAGACATACAAATGGCCAATAAACACATGAAAAAATGCTCAGCATCACTAATCATTATGAAACACAAATCAAAACCACAATGAGATACCACCTCACATCCATTAGGAGGCTTCTATTACTTTAAACAGGCACTTCTCCAAAGACATACAAATGGCCAATAAACACATGAAAAAATGCTCAACATCACTAATCATTATGAAACACAAATCAAAACCACAATGAGATACCACCTCACATCCATTAGGAGGCTTCTATTAAAAAATAAATAAATAAATAAAATAACTAAGAAAATCACAAGTGTCATTGAGAACACACAGGAATTGGAACCTTTGTGCACTGCTGGTGGAAATGTAAAATGGAACAGCTGCTATGTAAGACAGTATGACAGTCCTTCACAAAATTAAAAATAAAATTGCTGTATGATCTGGCAATTTATTTCTAGGTCTATACCCAAAAGCATTGAACACAGCATCTCAAAGAAATATTTGTACACCTATGTGCATAACAGCATCATTCACAATAGCTAAAATGTGAAAGCAACCCAAGTGCCCATTGATGGATGAATGAACAAGCAAAATATGGTATATACACACAATGGAATATTTAGTCATAAAAAAGAGGGACACGACATATACTACAACAGGGATGAACCTTGAAGACTCTATGGTAAGTGAAATAAGCCAGTCACAAAAAGACAAATACTGTATGATTCTGCTTACATGAGGTAGTTAGAATATTCAAAATCATAGAGACAGAAAGTAGAGCGGTAGCTGCCAGGGGCTGGGGGAGGAGGAATGGGGAGTTATTATTTAACGGGTAGAATTGCAGTTTTACGAGATAAAAAGATTCTGGAGATGGATGGTGGCGATGGTTGCGCAGCAACATGAGTGTATTTAATACCACTCAACCGTACACATAAAAATTAAAACGGTCAGTTTTAGGTTATACGTATTTTACCGCAATAAAACAATTTGGGGAAGATGCCATAAACTTTTAATAATCTCAAGAAAATTCTTCCCTTAGGATGCTATTTTCAAAAAATGCAGTCAGAATTCTAAATACATGGTACACCATTTTATAATTTCCCCCCAAAATGTAATCATGCTTTTTGGACACAACTCTTCTACCAGCAGACCTTTGATTGAGTGTGAATGTGATGAACACTACTTTCTAGAGCATCTATTTTAGCCACCTAATGCTTCTTTTAGCCCCTAGTCTGATGGCTCATGCAGAGGGAATGTGGAAGAGTGTAAATATGACCCTAATTCTTCATCCCCCCACGTATCCATGCCCTTTGCCAAGTAAATTTGTATTGCCTTCCTCCAGTGCTGCTCTGGGCTTAGTCGCGAACCTGTTTTGGCCAACAAGATAAAGTGGAAGCAACCTGTATTTGTTGCAAAGCTGGACCTCAGGAGGCTTCCTCTTGCTCGCTGTGCTTCTGCTATTGCCAAGACAACATGCTGAGCTAATCTGCTGGAGGAGAAGACACTGAGGAGCAGAGCCCAGCCATCCCAGTTGTCCCTGCCGAGGCCAATCTAGATCAGCCAACTGCCAGCCAACTCCCAGACCTGTGAGTCAGCCCAGCCAAAGTTAGCAGAGCCTTTTAGTGGATCCTCATCTAACGCTAGACCTTTACAGCTGCATGTCTGAGGTTTTGTGATTGTAAGGCAGCATTACTGTGGAAATAGATGACTGGTATGAGGAATTACCCCACACACTTTTTTTAATCACTCCTCTTATCTTTGTTTCAATCAGCTAGTCACATACACCTTCTAGACACTGTGAAGTGTCTATCTAATATCCATTCTTCCCTTCTTCCTTACTGGCAGAACAACGTGCCCAGCTAAGAACATACACACCCCAGCTTCCCTTGCAGAAAGGACTCACCACGTGATGCTCTGCCAGCCAGTGAGGGGCTCATGAGGTATTGAGTGGAGTTCCTTGAAGGAGGGTGTGGACTCCCTTTGCCCTTTTCCTACTTTCTGCCTGGAGTGAGAATCCGATGCTGGAGAATATTATGACCCTGAGGTGACAGCACAAGCTAAGAATGGTTGAAAGGAAAGACAGACAGAGCTTGGGTATCTCAGGTGTGCCCATGGTAGCAGCCCTGCCTGGGCTGTCTTCTTTATGGACTTCTAGTTACATGAGAAAAAATGACTTCTCAACTCTTTATGCCACTGTTTTTCAGGCTTTTCTTCCTCTTGATAGGCTTATTCTTACTCTTGATACCTCATCTGGAGAAAGTGCTTAGAGCAATTAAATAACGGTGTGTTCTAAAGATATTTTACAGAAAATATGACTGCTAATTACTATATAGTTTCATCAATTATACACACAAAATAACAATAACATCCATACATTTATCTTGGTTTGCATTCTTCAAAGTTCACAGTATTTGACATACTAGAGGAAACTGAGGCAAGGGGAGGTTAAGTGAGCTGTCTAATGTAAAACAATGTGTTAGTGAAAGAGCTGGGAGGGACTTGAAAATAGGTTCCTCAGGCTTCCTGAGCAAGGCGCTGATGTGTGTCTCAATTAGGCCAAACTACAGTGATTGAACTTCTGTGTCTGGGGCTGTGAGTGCCCTCCACTCAGGGAGACCCAAGACACTGAATCCTTTTAACTTTGCATGGACAAACCAAGACCGAAAGTCACCATAGTTCAGGACAGGCTTGTTTACAGGAAGGGAAAGAAGGAAAAAAGGTCACCTTGTTGCCATTTACATTCACAAAATCATTTGTACAGTCTTTTCTGCTCCAGAGTGAAGTGGAGTCAATTGGTTACAGAACTGTCTTCCCAGAGCTTCTGGGTGAGCTTGTCAAGAGCACAACCAGATGTTCTTTGTTTATGTATCCCTGGCAGGGCCGCTGGGTACAGTTGTGTGGGTTGGTCACTGCCCAAGTGTCCCTGGCCAAGGAGTGAGTGAAATTCACACTCATCAGTAATATGTCCCATGGGACTGTGATACACCAAGAGGAAGTGTTTTTTCCTAATTTTCCCATGGGTACTCTATGAAATAACAGGAGCCCTGGTCCTTGGCACCCGAAGCACGGTTCCACTGCTTATTTGACAAATGAATGCCCCCTCAGATGATTGCTTCTTTCTGAAGCTCACTTTGGGCAGGTTTTACTACCAACAATGTGTTTTTTGGGGGTGGGAAATGGTGGGTGTGACAGACTTTTAAGAGTTTTTCTTCTCAAGTTGCCACAGAATACTCACAGAAGTGGAGCAGCAATTTCCATGTTCACAGAATAGGAGGAAAAAACAGCTACCATTTATTTATTAGGCACTTATTATGTTTTAGATAAAAAGCACTTTACATTCATTACCTCGTATAAGCCTTACAGGAAAACTGTGAGGTAGATTCTATTCACACCCACTTTAAAGATGAGAAAACTGGGGTTCCAAGAAGTCAAGCAAAGGGACTCGAAGACATACAGCTAGTAAGCAATGAACCTTGGATTTGATCCCAAGATTGTCTGATTCAAAGGTCTTTGTTCTTTGTCCTGCATTTTCCTAAACATGTAGATTTCTTGTCATTGGTGCAGGTTTAGCAAAGATAGTGGTATTCTCCAATTATTCCATGGACTCTCCTAAATTTTCCACTCTCGCTTGCAATGAGGTAGAGGCTATATGATTGGGTGCTTCCAATGGGATGTAGGCAGAAGTGATGTACAACCAGTCTCAGGCATGACATTAATAACATTCTGGGTGAACCACCATCTCTCTCTTCCTTTGCTACAGTTACCCTGGAAACCAGATGTTCAGATGTTGCCATCTCAAGATGGAGGGAGTCTGGA
The DNA here is from genome assembly GCF_000696425.1 of Galeopterus variegatus. Taxonomy (NCBI): domain Eukaryota; kingdom Metazoa; phylum Chordata; class Mammalia; order Dermoptera; family Cynocephalidae; genus Galeopterus; species Galeopterus variegatus. The sequence goes on along the minus strand of NW_007726286.1, from coordinate 246,589 downwards.
TCCCTGAATCACTGCACGGAGGACAATTGCCCTGGAGAGCTACCCAATTCACATCTGACTGGATGTGAACAAGAAATGACTCATGTTATTGGAGCATAGTGTAACTTAACCTAACTAATGTAGCAGAGGTGATAAGAATAATTTTATATATTTATTTCATATAATCATATTCACTGCACAAAATCCTTTCTTGATCCTCATAACAACCCTGAGAGATAAGCAGGGTAATGAGCCCCATTTTATAGGAAAGGAAACCGAGGCTTAGAGAAGTGAAGTGATTTGCTCAAGACCACACAGTTGGAGGCGGTCAAACCAAGGTTAAGCTCTTGGTATTTTTCCCACACTCTACAATTTTATAACTTCCTAGCTTGATGTTATAAAAGCAAGCAATAACCTCAGAGGGAATGAGGGTCCCACTGTAGAGAGTTCTGCAGATTAAATTAAACACCTTCAAGGACTAAAAGGCTAGGTAGCCAGTACAGACAGGTGTAATACATTCCAATAGTTCATATTCTTAAGTCAACAAGCTGCTGGCGTCCTGTGGCTGCTCAGACTCCTGGGTGGTCCTGGAGGGGAGTCCCAAGCCTAGCTCTCCAGCAGTCCAGTGTGCAGATCTCCAACCCGAATCACAGACTTTGAATTAAAGACAAAACCAAGCTGCTGGCGTCCTGTGGCTGCTCAGACTCCTGGGTGGTCCTGGAGGGGAGTCCCAAGCGTAGCTCTCCAGCAGTCCAGTGTGCAGATCTCCAACCCGAATCACAGACTTTGAATTAAAGACAAAACGTCACATGCACTGGATGAAAACTTTGAGTCTGTCCAGGAAAATCTGGGACCTAATTTCCTTTCCTTGCCCCCCATATGACAATAGTTATTTGATTTTTTGGAGAATTCTTTATAGTGTACAAAATGCACTCTTTATTATCTCATTTAATTCTCATGAAATCTTCTCTTTTTTTGGGGGGGGGTTGAAACTAAGAAAGATTGACTTGCTGTAAGATAATGACAGGGTTCTGCCTCTGATAACAAAACCTACCATTTATTGAGCAAATACTATGTGTACTGTCTCATTCAATCCTACAGTCCTCCAAGGTTGGTATACTGTGCCAGATTTACGGTGAAGAATCTAAGGAAAGAGAAGTTTAAAAACTTGCTCAAGGACACTCAGCCAGGAAGCCTTCCACTGGGGATTCACGAAACCCAGGAGTTCCCAACAAAGACAAAAAAGGGGCAGTTGGGAAGTAGGTGCACTCAATTAGCCCATCCTGTACTAACGATGCCCTACAAATATTCGTGTCCCCATTACATTCTGGAAAACTTATCAGCCATAATCGATATAAAACTTCCTTAAATCTATTCTGGTTTTTGATCTTACCTCCTCTCAGGGAAGGGAATCCACAATTCTATGAGATCCCTTTTGCAAGAAGTACGGTTTCCATTTAGTTGACCTCCAGTAATCTCTACTAAGAAGAAAAACTCCTTGTTTAAGTGTCTTCTTCATAACTTTGTAAATGCTGATCTTGTCCATTTTCAGTCTCTCTGACTGACTAAAATCTCCAAGTCTTTTTTCTCTCTCTAAGTCAAGCTCCTGAAATCTTCTCCCAAAGACTTGGTGAGCTGTCAATAGCCTGAATGTGACAAGGATCCAAGTCACCTCTGCTTGTGGTTATTTGGGGTCCTCCATTCCTTGGTATGGTTGAGTCCTCAACCAGCACTCTCCTCTGCAAAGCTCAGGCTACACAGACAGGGGAACTTCCTTAAACCGAGGTTACCCTGCAGGGCCTCGAGCCCATGCTGTGCTCTGTGCAGATGACCCCTTAGCATCGGCATTAAGGCAAGACTGCTCCTCCAGCTTAAGGTAGATGCTCCTTGACCACAATCAGGTTTTCCAGCCCTTCTGTACTGGCTGCTGCCCAGTCCTGGTGGGTCAGGGTCTGACACTCCTTTCTGTGCAAATCCCCCCACCCTACCACCTCTCTGCCTTTGCTCCCTGGTCCAGACTGCACCCTGCCTCCCTCCCAACTTAGGCTTATTTGAGGGCCCAACCCCTCCAGAAAGCCTTTTTAACTTCCCTGTCCACTCCGTGAGAGGAGCCATGGTATTCGTCGTATATCTCCACCATTACTCCTAACACGTGGGGTGGTGGTTGTTTTCATGGAGTGTTCCTGCCTCACTGGACTCTGGACTCCACAAGCGGAAGGGCCAGGGCACTTGGCACATGGTAGGCCCCCGATACTCTCGTTAAATGGATAAGCAAATAATTTCAGTACAATGGAAAACAAGGGGAGCTCAAGGGAGTGACTGATTCCAGCTGGGGAATTTGGAAGTGGCCTGAAAGAAAAGACACAAGACTCGGGGCTGCACGTGGAGGGGAACAGAGGGCTTGTGGGAGGGGAGTGGGGAGAGGCTACTCTCATGTTCCTCTTCCTCAGGGGGACATAGCCTTCCCTTCAGGTGTGGAAGGTCCCAGTCCCCGGCTGGTTCCCTGTGATCACCTGATTTCTGTCTCTGTGGTGTTGGGCAGGAGCTGAGCTATTTCAAAGAAAATGTAGTCAACAGCCTTCAAGAAAAGCATATTGAGAATTTATCAGAGTGAGAAGCTGTGTGGCAAGATGAGTCAGACACAGACTCCACCCTCAAGTGGTTTTACAGTCTAGCAGGGAAGCAAGTACAGTCTGGCTTTTTAAACTTTTATTTTTTGCTATTTTATAGCCGTATTAGTCTGCATCAATATAATGTTCATGTGGGGTTACAGGTCACAGGGAAAGCAGATGTACCTCACACACTCGCTGGTGTGGTCTGAGAAGCTTTATTGTCCCCGTGTCCTGATCATCAGGCCCATTACTACTGGTGAGCGATGCTGCAGCAGTGCCACATCCAGGGCACAGGTCCCCCTGGGCTTGAAGAGCAGAGGTATGCCAGGGCTCCAAGGTCACCGCTGCTGCCCTCCTGAGCCCCTCTTCTTCTGGGTCTCTCTTGGTCCCTGTAGAAGGTTTTCCTTTCTCCGGGCGATCGATGCTGGAACCAGGGAGGGTCAGAGGCTCTGCAGTTCAGGGAGCAGAATGGTACACTTAGAACAAGTGGAATTTCAATTATAGGTATTCAAAGGGGCAGGAACAACTCCAGATGACCATGATTTGTGATGAAGAACCTCAAGAAGCCCCACAGCCCACTGGTAGTGTGCATGAGGACTGGTAAGAATGATGCACGCCCCTGCCTGTGCGGGGGACTGCGACTCAGCAGCCATACGGGACCAACTAGTGATACACAACAGTGTGAACGAGTTTCAAAATAATGGTGGCGAGTAAAGGAAACCAGAGGAAAAAGCATGCATGTTGTATGATTCCACTTAAATAAAACTCTGGAAAATGCTATTTAATCTCTAGTGAATAAAAGCAGAGCATTGGTCGCCTGGGGAAGAGGAGGAGAGAGAAGGAGGGATTAGAAAGGGCCACAGAGAAACTTACGGAGGATGAATATGTTCATTATCTTGACTGTGAAACTCTGGAAAATGCTATTTAATCTCTAGTGAATAAAAGCAGAGCATTGGTCGCCTGGGGAGGAGGAGGAGAGAGAAGGAGGGATTAGAAAGGGCCACAGAGAAACTTACGGAGGATGAATATGTTCATTATCTTGACTGTGGCAATGGTTTCATATACATATGTCAAAATTATGAAATTGTTCACTTTGAATATGTGCAAATTATCATGTGTCAATTATACCTTAATAAGGCTGTTTAAAAATTTTTTTTTAAATGTATGTACATTTTGACCCAATAATTCCATTTCTAGGAGCCCTCCTAAGGTGAAAATTGAAGAAGTGCACAATTTATGTTCAATATTGTCAGCACATTGCTTAGAACAGTGGAAAAAGGAAAACAGCCTAGGAGTTCAATTAGAGGGGATAGTGAAATAAATTAATGCTTAAATAAACTCTAGATGATGGTGGAATACTCTGTATCCCTTTAAAATAATAAAATATTATTTTTGCTATGGCGGAGAAAATGTTTATCATGTAGTGTTTGGTGGAAAGCCTGTTTACAAAACAGCATGAACATTAAGATATCAATATGTTACAAAATAAAGATACCTGTAGAAGAAAGACTGGAGGATCTGTACAACATATCCACAATATTTCTAGATAAGAGGTGGGGGTCACATTTTCTTCTTAGTGCTCTTATGTGTTATTCAAATTTTCTACTTTTGAAAGGTATCAATTTTAAAGTAGAAAACAGCATAAAACAATAAAAGATTTTTCTTTTTCTTTTTTTGATGAAGGCTCCACAGCCTCTGTGTTCTGTGCAGAGGCTTCAGGAGAAGGACCTGTCCCTCTTATCATCTCTACTTCGTTGCCAAGTAGGTGCTGTCCCTTGGCCATGCAAGAGCTCTAGAAAGCTGGAGAATGTCAGCTCCTGGGACCTTGCAATCCTGTCTGGGCTCCTGTCCTGGCACTCCTTCTTGGCTAGCTGCACACTTAGCATGCACAAGGGGCCACTTGCTCCCTGTGCTGTCAGTGGCCATAACTGGGCAAAGAGTGCTATGGGCAGGCCAGGGGGGTCTGGGCATTGGGAAAGGAGGCAAACCTTGGCCTTCCTTGCTCCTTCCCAGCTCCGTTTCTCCTGGTTAACTGCAGCTCTTGGAAGCACTCAGAAAGCAAAGCATCAGGCATTGTAGCCTTGCCCAAGCCAGAGTCTATTACCTTCCAGCAAAAACTGTGGCCACACTGGTGATGCTGGGTACAGCTTGAGCATGTACGTTGGCCTGACTTTCCCCAGCCCCCTTCTCTATCTTTCTTTTGCAACAACAGAAAACGAGGAGGACTGAAAGGAACTCCTAGCTGCACACTTGTGGAAAGCAGGTGGCTTCCTTTGTCCTGGATGTGCTGCTCTCTGGGTTGCTAGCTGGCCCCAGTGATGTCAGTCCCTAGTCCAGGCCAACTAGCTGACATCAAGAAGTTTAGCACTTTGAAAATGTACCCGTTTGGTCTTCTGAGGATGACAGGGATTGGAAGATCAGAGATGTCTTGTCCTGGGTGGCTGAAACTGAGAGATTACTGCTGAATGAACAGTGGAATCAATCAAGACCAGAAAGGTCTATGACCTGAAAACTGGGTTTGTCAAGGTGGGTGGAGAGAGGCCTTTGGGGGCAAATCCAGATGTAGACCTTCGGTAGACCTGAATGTATGGAGGGGATGGTAACATGATAGATGGGCTGTTTAAATTCTATGAGGTTCAGTTTGCTCATCTGTAAAATGGGATATGAACACCCATGCTATAGGATTCACACGGAAGGCTGTTCATGTTGTATATCATTCACTTATGTAAAAAACATTGATTGAATACCTGTTCAGGGCTTGGTGCCATGATTATTGCTGAGAAGAGACTAAAGAATCACAAAATATGGTACTCTGGGATCTTTCTCTGGAAAGAGAAGGATATGCACATAAACAAGGCAAGATGATGGCTTTAGGACCAGGATGAGTGAAACGGAAGATCAGTGCATGGGGAGTGCAGAATAGGTGAGGCCAGTTTGATTTGGCAGGTGGTGTGTGTGTGTGTGGAGTGAGGGAGGGGTGGAAAATATCTTACAAAATGGATAGATGTGGGGTCTTAGCCCAGCCTCACAGTTTGGGTGTCAGGGATGTTCACAGGAGAGTGAGCAGACAGGCCCTGCAGAGTGGAGCGTGCTGCTGAGTGGCATTCATTCATTCATTCATTCATTCATTCATTCATTCATGCAACAGATCTTTACTGAGTGCCTACTATTGTCAGGCATTATTCTGAATCCTGGAGACACAGTGGTGAACAAGGTGGAAAACAACTCCCATCTTATTGCAATTTGCATTCTAAAGAAGGAAGATAAAAAATAACTAATAAATAAGTTATATGTAGCAGCAGTTCTCAAACTTTTTGGTCTCAGAACCCCTTTATATTCTTTAGAATTATGAGGACCTCAATGAGCTTTTTTTTAGGTAAGTTGTAGCTATTTATATTTGTAATAGTAGAAATTTGAACTCAGAAATTAAAAATATTTATATGTGAATATTTAAAAATAATAAGATACCCATTGCATGTTAGTACAAATAACATACATTTAGTGAAGAATTACTATTTTTTTCCAAAACAAAAATCTAGAGAAAGCAGCATTTTCTACAATTTTGCAGATTTCTTTGATTTATAAGTGGAAGACAGCTGGATTCTCATATCTGCCTCTGTATTCAATCTGTGCATATTGTTTTGGCTGAAGTCGATGAAGAAAATCTGGCATCACACAGACACGCAGTTGCAAAAGGGAGGAAGAGTATTTTAATACTCTTTTCATTTAATTGTGGATATTCTTCTTTGATACTACCCTGGAACTCAACAAGTAGTATCTTAAAGGTCAGTTACAATGTCAAATCTGAAACTATAATAGCACTCTGTTTCATTAAAATCCATTGGTTTATCTTGCACTTTGAATGTGTCTTTTACCCATTCATTATGAAATGATCATTTGGAAAGTATAGGTTCTCCAAGTTATGCAGACTTTCCAAATGTTAATACATTTCATTTTCAGATCCCCAAAATCACATTTATTAATATCATCCCCAATCTCATCAGAAAAGCCTTTAAGTATTAGGAAGTGGCAGATTCAAATTTTCAAAATTAATTTTTGCGCGAAAGCCTGTATTTTATCTTTGGAAATAAGTACCATCAGTTATGTTCCAGAATACGACTGTCAAACTCCCAAGTCTGAATAACCATAACTTTTCTGTCAATAGTCATTCTTGCAACTAAAAACATGTTCCATGAAAAAAACAGTGAGTTCAGCTTGCAGCTCCTTTGTCTCAAGGAAAAGGACAAGCGCTTTTCCTTGAGACAGCTATCATACTTTGGTAGCTGCAGAAGGGCTTTACACACACTTCTCAGAGTATTAAAAAGACGTGTACTAAAGGGTGAAGATTTAATGAAAGTTGATAATTTGTACAGTTTTCTCAGGGACATTCTTAAGTGGAACTAGCATCTTTTTTTATGACGATTGTGTGGCAATGAGGGAGATCGTGAGCGCCAGGACAGTTTGGTGCCACTGACTTGAGCCGTGCGAAGGTGCCAGCAGTTTTAGTCAGTGCAAATGTCAACACAGAGAAAAGGGCACATCTTACTGTAATTGTGAAAGTAGTGCTGATGTGTCTCAGAGACCTTTAGGGTTTTTGCAGTGTGCTCTGAGGCTGCTGATGCAGACTGTGCAGGTGCAGTAAGTGCAATGGAGAGAAATGTCGTAGGGGAGAGGGACAGGGAGAGGAGGGGAAGGTTTCCATTCAAGCTGGGTGGTCAAGGAAGGCTTCAATGAGAAGGTGACATTTAACAAGTGACATGGAAGGAGGAAGGGAATGAGCCCTGAGGTACCTTGGGGAACAGAAGTCAAGGAAGAAAGAACAGCAGGTGCAAAGGCCCTAACGTAGGAGCATACTTTGTATATTTAAAAAATAGCAAGGGGGCCAGGTGGCTGGAGAAGTGGGCATAGGGAGTGATAGAAAATGAGGTCACAGATGTGACAAGAGCCAGACTGTGTATAGGGCCCTGCAGGACATTATAAAGACTTAGGCTTTAATCCTGAGCTGGCTGGAGAACTGTCGAAGAGTTCTGAGTAGAGGACTGAAGTGATTTGTTTCCATAGCAGAGGGGGATACAGTAAGGTCAGAATCTATGTTTGTAAGGTTTGTACGTTTATCCTTGAATTATGCCTGGCACATAGTAGGTGTTTAAAAGAAGTATGGTGGATGAATGAATATCTTATGTTCTTGTGCCTATTAAGAAACAGTGCTGTGTTAGCCAGCTTTTGCTACAGTAAAAAACAGCTCCCCAAACCCAGTGGTTTAAAGGAGTAAACATCTATTTCTTACTTCTATTACTTCGGGGCTGTGTTGGCTGCAGCTCTAGTGGAGTAGGGAGGGGAAAATTAATATTTGGGAGCAATAATACAAATAAAGGGGCCACTCTGAGGGTGAGGTGTGGCCATGGTGAGCTAATTACAGCCCTACCTGAATTAGTGCATGTGACTAAGTCTTTTGCTTATGGGGCCCAGCAAGGGCCATCTTACAAGAAGGCTGCTGCCAGAATTGAGTCATCGGTTTGTGTGCACCCAGATGAAATGCACAGTCTGCAATTCATTCCAAAAGAAAGGCCATGAAACCATGGCCTTTTCACCCCAGGAGCAGAGAGATTATCTCAGGGTTGCTCAACCCTGACTAAAAGGGTTATGTATGGGGCCCATGAATGGAGCCAGGCATGGGCCTCTGGGAGAGAGTCTTGGTTGCTAGCGGTCCTTCAGTCAACAATATCAGAATACCTTAGTGGGGAAGGGGTCTGGTTACCATCACAGATTCCTGAGCTCCACCATAGGAATCTTTGGAGGTTGGGCATGGGACTTCTCCAGGACTTTCTTATATACTCTGAATAGAAGGGACATTTAATAATATAAAGTTAGCATACGAGCTGTGTCACAATGGCTTGCTCCTGCTTTCTCAGCCATTGCCTTTCTGCTCTTCATCTGGGAGTCTTTATGGATTGGACCCTGGCGCTGGTGCATTGTACCAGGCCAAGTGCTGGCCTGAGCATGGTTGAAGATGTGGGCAAGGCCACTTCAAAGTCTAGGGGACATTCTTACTTGTAAGTTACAACCATGACCTGGCCAGGTCACCAGGAGCCCTGGCCATCCTCTCAATTTCATACCTGACTTGTGGATTTGGCTGACTGCTTGGCGAATAATAAAAGGAAGGCTCTCACGGACAACTGAATACTGCCCTTCCCCAACCTGGACCCTTTAACCTTGAACCTCAGCCTCTGTGTCTCATCAACATATCTTGCTTTTGAGAAATGCTTCCTTAAAAATCTCTCAAGTACCAGGGCACCACATGTGCCAGGTTCATTTGTGTTGGGTGATTTTGTGGTAATAGAGCCCTTACCTCTATTAATTAAAGGTGATTAAAAATAACTTGTAGTCTGCCTCCAACTCCCACCCCAATTTGTGAAAGTTTCTTCTTTTAGGGTCTCATCACGTTCAGGCAGCTTAGGGACACTTCCTCTGAGGCCCTGTTTGTGATCTAGAGTGATTTATAGCAGCACTAAAACTTCTCATAAAAGGCAAGCTAATATTCAGATGCCTTCTCAGGGCATCCTCTGAGAAAGAGACTTTGACCCGGGGCCAAGATGTGGGAAGCAGATTGTGCCCCTCAGACCCCATCGGGCAGCCTTTGGGATCACACCCAGCCTGACCTGAAGTCCTAAATGCTTCAAAATCGGTCTCTGCTTTTGACTTGGTTTCTGTCACTGTCGTTGTATCTCAATTTTGGTTCATGGGAATTCACCGTTTCCTAATCAAAGGAACACCCCAGAAGCACACTTGGTTTTGGGATAGGGGGAGAGTTTTGAGTGTTTTTGGACATCCTGGGTTTGAGCCGGTTCAGTTTTCCTCCTTGGAGGATCTTATCAATGATTCCAAATACTTTTCCTTTGGTGGCACTGAAACATATTACTAAAATTCCAGTGGAGCCCTTGAGGTTTATAATTAGAACCAATGAGATCCTCTCTCTCTATCCTCCAGTAAAGAAAAAATAAGACTCCAGAGTCTTTACAGAAGAGATTGTAGACAAGCTCAGTAAGGGAAATATTGAGAAAAAGAGTAAAAATCTACATGGGGAAGGACTAACTTTCAAAGATTTTGTAAGGTGAAGGTGGCATTTTTGATCAGTAGGATCCCAATTTCCATACTTTTATATGGGAACACTTCAACAAGGAACTAGAAAATGAACTTAGAACATGATTGGTCTTATGAGTTTTTTCTGCCTGCCGAATGGCAGGGCTAGAGATGGGCCTGTTATCTGCAGTTTTAATAGCAGCAGATAAACAGAAGGCTTACGAAGTTGCTCTTCAAAATGTGTCCTTGCCCAGAGGTTCCTTTGCCTAGGAGCAGTGATTATTGAACATCACCTAGAGACTGCTAGCCATCCGGATGGCCAAGCTCTACGCATCCTGATTCAATAAGCTGGGGTGGGTCCTGGGAATCTGGGTTTTAAATAAATGCCCAAACACATCTTTTATGATTTGGTCATGTGTTGGGGAACCTCTGAGCTAGAACACAAAGCAAGTCAAGATGATTGGTTCATGAACTTGGCTCTGCTTATCCACCCTGAACCATTTCCACCCATCTTGAAAATGTGAGGCTTGCCCTTTAGCAAATGTTTATGACCCTGGATTCAGAAATTCCACTTCAATGCTTCTATCTTGGGGAAGATATCCCCAAACTGGTGTGTGTAGGGGGCAAGCCTTTGTACACAAAGTTTTTTGCTATTATAATTTATAAAAGGGCAATGCTAGAAAACAAATATATTTCAAGAAGGGAGTGAATCAAAGAATATGGTAACTTCTCTTATCAGAATACTTTGCAGATATTACAAATGATGTTTGCTAAGTCTATATCATAATAGGGGAAATGCTCATGATATAACAAAAGGCAAGTTATAGAATGTAAAATACTTAGAACCAGGTTAGGTGGGGAAAATATCTGTGCAGAGAATAATGGCAGGTAAGAAATACAACAAAATGTTAACTGGTTGTCTTTGGGTGGGGGTATTTGGATGTTTTTGTTCAGTTTTTACATTTTCTTTAATGATCAGTTATTGCTTTTATATTATATTACATATATACATGTATTTATATCTATATGTAGATATAGATGTATATCCTAAAAACAAAATAAGTGTGTAGATTTGGTCATGAAATAGGACTCGGTGTGACAGTGTGGGTAGTTAAGACCAAACCTGTCCCTTTTTCTAGGGACAAGTGGGCAAGGTCAGTGGTGTGTGTCTGTAGGTCGCATATAAGGAATGTCATCCTGACCGGGAAGGAGAAATGTGTGTATCAATATTCAGCCACAAGCTCCCTTCCCTGCATAGATCGGCAGATGCCATTTCTGTACACAACAGACTTTGCATCTGGTGTGGGATCCCTGAGGTCTAAATTGCTGAGGATGTTTTGGCTCCAGGGAAAACCTAGGACTAAGATGCAAAGGGTGAACTCCCTCTAGCAAGGAGAGCTGCCTCCATCCTACTTAGAGCCACCAAATCATCCCTGCAGGACAATGAGGCCCCCAGAAGAGCCCTATATGCAGTCAGGTAATAGACTGTGAAGTTTGCCAACTAAATTAGAATACTCCTTTCCCCTTAGGATACACAGAGAAGAGATTTTATGACAATTCTGGTTGCTTGAAGCCTGTGTTGAAAAGAATTGTGAGCCAGTCTACGGAGTTGAAAAAACAACCAACCAAACAAAACCACACATGAGTGTGCTGTCATTGACAAGGCTGGTGCCAGGCTGGTGCTCTGTGCCTGAGGGGACTCTCAGCTGAACTGGTCCTGGGTGTCTTGGCAGGTTCTGCCGCACTGCTCTCTGCCCCAAGTATTCAGAATGAAGGTCTCAGGCCATGCCAGATTTCTCCCTGAAAAGATTAGCTTTCTTCTCCAGCTTCACCTGGCTTCAAGAGCATCCCTGACAGAGCTTTTCCCGCTTTTCACAGTCAGCCCTTCTTAGCATTATCACTGAAGTTAAACTGTCCTCCTTGACCCAAATCGCCCTGCCTGGCTCCAGTCCTATGCCTAGGTCTGCTGGTGAGCACTTCGGCCTGCTGCATTCAGAACAGGGAGGAAGTTAGAAAAGGCTGCTGAGTTTCCAAAATATCTGTCTCTTGGCCTTCAGACAAGTCCTTATTGACTCTCATTTAGCACCTAGTTCACAAAGTGTGCTGTATACTACAGTAGCCACTGGCTGCACATGGTTATTTAAATTTAATTTAAACTACTTAAAACAAGATAAAATTTAAAGATATGCTTAGCTGAACTAGGCATACTTCAAATGCCCAATGGTGTTAAGTGCACAGAGCACATAGAACATTTCTATCAAAAGTTCTACCGATTTACATTATAATTTCTTTTATCTCTATGTATTTTAGTTTCCCAACCCTCAGCAGATTAGAAATAGCAAATGAAGGACATAAGAATTGATAACAACAAATGATCTGATACAAAAGGAGGAGATGGAATAAATAGAAAGCAAAATACTCATCCATTTATTCAATCATTAAACAAATGTTTGTTTTGCAACTACTATGTGCCAGGCAGTGGTCTAGGTGCTTGGGCAAAAAAGACTAAATCCCTGCCCTCATGAATTTTACTGAACTGGTAATACAGAAGACTTTGAGGATATTTAGTATAGAGACCGATAGTCTTGTTTTCTTTAATAACTTCTGAAGGTGTCATCAGTTAACAGCTCAATTCAATAATTGATGTTTATCTTGAGTCATCAAGAATAGTTAATACGCATTAAGAAGGCAATGAGTAGATACATTTTTGAAAGGTTACTGTCCAAATACCTAAAGGAGCTAGTTTCAATTACTTGAAAAAAAAATCTGGGTTGCCTACTCTTTTTTCTTTTTAAGTTAGATAACTGTCATTTAATATGAAAAGAGTAATGAAAAGTACCCTGGTTTTACAAGCTCCTTTTTGCAGATGAATTTATATTGACCTTTCTTTCTATTCCTTTTCATGCCAATATAATTTGCTTTCCAGTTCCGTCCCTTGATACTGTATGACTCTGGATATGTCACTTGAATTTTCTATTCCTCAGTCAGAAGGTGAAAAAGGAACAAAGTTAACAAAGACATAACCATGGGTGGTATAAATTTCATCAGTGAAATACCTGAGAGGGCTTTCTGCAGCAAGCAAGGACCAGGTGGGATTTGATAAATCCATACAATTTCCCTTTTTTACCACTCTTTTTCCTGTCGCCACCCCAAGCCCATAATGAATTCTCTTCTTACCCTTCATAACTGGTGAGAAAACAGAAGCCAAGAAGTATTAAGTTTAAACATTTGCTTTGAGAAAGAATTCAATTCTGATAGTAAAAGAATTGTGTTGAAACAGGTGAGGAAGAAATTAAAGTCTTTGTAGAACACTCCAGGGCTTGGAATCCATAATTCTTGCAGGTAATGGTAGGAGTTTTGTGAAGGGAAGGGGAGACATATATCTAAACTATTTTTTAAAAATATAGGTCAAGATAAGGGCAGAAACCCGTAATTTAAAAATGATGTCAAACACAGAGTCCAAGATTATTGATGGATGGGAGAAAGTATGAGGTAGTGGGAGAAAACACAGCATTTGGAGCCAGACAAATCTCGGTCAAATTCTAGCTCCAATACTTGTTAGCTGTGAGAATCTGTTTAAGTAACTTAACACCTCTGTGTCTTAATTTACTTATTTGGAAAATAAAAAGATAGTATTAGTAATAGTAATAGATAGGGATAGTAATAGTACCTACCATGCAGGGTTGTTGCAAGTGAACAGTGAAATAATTTGTGTGAAGCCTCTGGTATATAGTAGGTACTTGTATTAGTTAGGGTAATGCTAGCTGTTCTAACAGTTAAATGCCAAATTCCAGTGGTTTAATGCAATTAAAATTTATTTCTTGCCCATGTAATAGACTAAATGAAGAAAGCAGAAGGCATTCCTCCAAGTGGTGACTCAGGGATCCAGTCTTCCACCTTGTGACTCCCCCTTGTCCATCTAAATGGAGAAAGCAGGAGGCTTTCCTTGTTGTGGTCATTCAGGGATTCAGGCTTTCATCTTGTGATTTCCCATCCCCTGGAAGCTCAAAGTCCTCTGCATGAAGGTTGCAAAGGAGAAGGAGAGAGTGGAGAAGCCCTATTTGCTTCTTAAAAGCCCTGGTCTTAGAGGCGAGACCATCCACTTTCCTTCACATTCGTTGATGAGAACCAGAGTGCAAGGAGAGCTGGGAAAGGTAGTCCTAGCTTAGTAACTGTCTTTTAGCTCTAGCTCTACACTCTGGAAAGGGTGCTGAATGTTTCTGACCAGCTGCTAGCCACTTTGCTGTAATGTTCGATAAATGGTAGCCATTCTTACATTATTTGGTACAAAATACAGTCAAGTGAGTAGTGATTTTGTTGGAAAACAAAACTAAGTATGCTCTAAAATACTGAGGGATAGGGCAGAAAATTCCAAACTCAGAGAATAAAGCTAGAAGAGTATATTAGTTTATAAGTTTCAACAATATTTTGCATCATGTTTTATTTGGTTATATTTGAAACCAAAGAGTGTGATGATTTTATTAACACATCAAACAAATATTTATTGTACTGATTCTATGCAAAATACTGGGCTAGGCATTGGGTGGGGGCTGAAGAGGGGGCTCAAAGAGGAATAAGACCTGGATCTTGCCTTTAAAGAGTTTATATTCTGGTAAAGGGAGGGAAGATATGCACATCCTCAAAGAACCACAAAGACAGGCAGGTTGGGCAGTGCCCCGAGAAGTACAAAGTGCTGTGGGATTTGAGAAAGGGTGGGACGGTTTTGGCAGGCGTGATTCAGCTGCGTGAGAACATTCCAAACACTGAGGATGTGAATCCATCCTTGTCTACTTGCCCCTTGATACTATCTCCACTTGCTCCACAAACCTCCCAACGTTGCTTTGCAGATCTCCTATCTATTCTCCACAGCTCAGAGCCCCTTTTTAAACTCTGGGGCCTTGGTTTGTCCCTCCTCCCTGGCAAGGCCTGGGTTTCTGACTCCATTTCCTGCACTGGGTCTCTTCTCATGGCAGCTCTAGAGAGCTCTGCTCTAGTGGGCTGTACTTCCTAGGTGTGGCCTGGGGTCCCAGATGCCACCCAATCTCCTTGGCTTTTGTGCATCTTGAGACTGCGGGGATGGACCACTTCGTGGTCCTTTGCATTTGACTTAGGCCTTGAAAGATGCACAGAATTTTAAGTAGAGAAAAGGTTTTCATGTCTGTAATGCTTGACTGGACTAAGAGGTCCTTTGTCACCACTGACTCAATTTAATTGGAACCTTTTCAGTTCCATCTATTTTTCTGGAAAGCTGCTATATGTCAGGCATTTTGTTGATTGCTGAGGACACTACAATTAAAAAGATAGAGCAGCTCCTGTGATATAGGTCAGACAGCTGGTATCACACGCATTTTATGGGTGAGGGATACTGAGGCTTGAGAGGTCAGGGGACTTTCCTAGGGTTAATCAGCCAGTAAGTAGAATTGTCCTCTCCAGTGCTCTCTTACCACATCACAAAATGCCATGTGGGTTCAAATGAAGGAACTGAATTTTATCAAATTTAAATCCATTCAGTAAGATATAATACCTTGCAAGAATATTTGCAAAGTAATAGGGCATTCTTGAAGACTGTCAAGAACATAAACACTGCAATTGCTTCTTGCTGTATACAAGAAGGACTGCATTAATGAGTTAGTGGGTGTGTGGTGCCCTGATAGCTCTTCTAATCACAGTGTGTAGGCTAGTCCATACCCTGTCTATTCAGAGCAGGGGCTGACTCTGACAGTCTAGTCTGTAAGTGCAGGGGACAAAAGGTCCTCACCCTTGTTTTTGTGATCCTCATCTGCCTAGGAGGCAAGATCTGAAACACCTGGTGAAAGTGTGCCTTGCTCAGGTTAGCTGAAACTGACACTCTCTCAGTTCTACTATTATGCCTTCCCTTCCGAGTCTCAGGGCGGGTGGCAGGAGGGAGGGCCTCCTCCTGAGACGGCAGCAGAAGGTTTTGCTGATGGCTGAGGAGGGACTTTAAGGGAGAAAAGAATTGGGAGCAGAATGATTTGATGGAGCAGAAAGAAACACAAGGGTCAACTTTGAAAACAACAGAGCCGTGAAGTTCGTGGAAGGGCTGGAAAAGGAGATGCAGGACAGGAAGTGGGAGCAAAGGTGAAGGATGTTTTGGGTGTTTATTCTGTGATGATGACAAGGTCTTCAGCAGGAGCAAAATGTCCGGAGGGACTCATAGCAACACTGAGCAGTTGTGGGCTGGGGAGAGAATTCATAGAAATGGCATCTGAAATGAAAAATGAACAAGTTCACTGTTATCCCAGGCCCCAGGACCTGTCCTATGTGCAGAAACATGACCCTAGCCTGCTTTGCAAAAATACTGGATTTTCCTATTTGGGCCTAGGCTGCACACCTTTTGACCCTGGAGGTGTGAAAAAATGTCTCTCAGTTCTTCTAGCCATGAGCACTACTTTTCTTTAATGCTCCCCATTTTGAAAGGTAACACAATCTATATTTGAAATTAGAAAAATGAGCTGGAAAACAGTTCAGCAGAAAGAATCTGTAGTGGCTGCTGAAAGGTGGGGGTGGCTTCCTAATTCTGGCTCCTTGAGGGTGGGGCCTCCTTCACTCACCAGGGGCCCCCATCCCCAGCAGGTGTCCACAAAACTGTGCAAATGAACCACTGATGTGTAAGGAAACTCATTTTTGTCTAAAGATGTGGAAAATCGAAACAGGGTATCTGTTTCGGAGCAGGCGTTGGGGGGTTATGGTGTGAACTCAGAATGTCTGGAGACCTGAGTTCCCTGGTTCTCTTCTCTCCCACCTGACCAGAGGGGGGCAGGGGCTGTAATAGCCTTGACAAAAAAGGTGGAACAGAAGATGTCAGGTGCTGTGTACATCCCTCAGGATTAATGTGAGGATGCAATGAGAACAGCCACTTGTGGAGCACCTGTCTGATGAGTTTCCCCTATGTGACAGGCAGTGGGGTCACAGCAGTGAACAACCGGCAAAAATACCTGCCCCCATGGTGCTTACACTCCAGTGGGGGGGAGCAGAGAGTGAGCGGATAGACAAGTAGAAGCAAGCAACAGCATAGTAGATGCTGGCACGTGATGGACACAAATGTGGCAAGAAAGGGGCTTATGGAGTACAGGTCAGTGGTCAGAGAAGGCCCATAGAGAAGATGACACAAAGTAGGTGATAGAGTGAGAGCTGAGGCTATGTCCCTTGCCGAGGGGACAGCAAGGCATAGGCCCTGAGAGAAGGGTCAGGGGTGTTCTAGGAGCTGCCGGGAGGCCGCTGCGCGGGAGCGAAGCGAGAGGGGAGGAGAGTATAGGGGGTGAGGCCAGAGAGGAGAAAATCCTCTGGGTCTTACAGGCCGTGCCTAGGATTTGGGCTTTTACTACAAGTGAGATGGAGCCTGTGGAAGTGAACAGAGCAGGGACAGGATCTGACTTAAATTCAACAGGATCATACTGTGTGGACTTAGGCTGTATGAAAATCTCTTAACACACAGGTGAGAACATAGCACTTAATAAATGTTAGCTGTTGCTATTATTAAGCTTATGAAAACATGGTAGGGAGAGGAGATCCCAGCGTGGTGAATGGTTTCCAGTAATGTGTGTTACACCTTTGCTCCACCAGCATCTCACATGTCAGTTCTGATAAAGCTTGGAGATATCAGACAGTAAACATGCTTGGGGCTCACCAGACCTTGGGCCTGAAACTAGATTAGCAAGTGTCCTGATTTTGTGATTAATTGCCTCATGGATGGAATAAGCATTTATTGCGCATTTCCTGCATGTCAGGTGCTGAAGCAGACTCTGGTAATAAATATAGAAATGAACAAGACTGATAGGGTTCCCACCCTCAAGGTATTGTTTAATTCAAATCTCCTCTGGGCAGTGTGTGAAACTGACATGAAACAAACAATTATGCAAACGTTTATTCCAAATCCAACAGTGATCAGGGAAGTAAAAGATGAGTGCTCTGGAGTGCACTGCAGAGGCCCTGTCTGATCATGTCTGAGGAAGAGACACTTAAGCTGAGACAAGAGGAAGGGTGGGTTAGGGCCCTCAGAGAGAGGAGACAATACATGCAAAGTCCCTGTGGCAGGAAGGAAGGAGGGAGTGAATGCCATGTCTGAAGAGTAGAGAGCATGGCTGGAGGGGTGGGGTGAGCTGGAGGGGTGGAGGGCTGGTCAGGCGGGACCTTTTGGCATGTGGGAATTTGGGACTGTATTTTTTATTTTGGGGAGTGTTAAAGAGTTATCAACAAGTGGTAACCTAACAGGATTTGCATTCAATCACTCTGAAGGTGGATGGTGGCCTTGACAGGGACAAGAGTGAGCTTGGGACCTTTTGGGAGGCCCCTGCAGCACTGGACTGATCAAATTTCTGCACAGTGAGAATTGAGGTGCAACAGGAAGGCCCCGTCAAATATTGCTGTCACCCACGGGTCTTTTTAAAAGCCCTCCTGGTTAGCATCCTTCGTTCGGCTTTAGCCCTGGTAAGGTGCCCATTTCTGTCCATCCCCATCTACACTAATGCTATTAGTATTAGTCCTTGCTATAAAAACAATGGTGTTTTTATACCATTGGGATAAAATGGTGTTTTTATCCCACTGGTCTGGGATCCCAATTCTGCCCTTTCCTGTCTTTGTGGCTTAGACAAATCTCTTAATTCCTCATCTTCTAAAATGGGCAAAATTACACTTGCCACACTGGGTGGTTTGGGAACATTAAATGAAATAACAATTTAAAGGCCTGTCCTGCATAGGTAGGCAAGTGGGCAAATGATGGTTTCATTCAGACTATTCTCCAAATGAATTGTTCTCTAATGAGAACTAGTCCCATGAAGTCAGTTTCTATTCCACAAGAGCACCTGAGGGAGAGTGCAAAAGGCGATGGTGTGAGATACTGGGAACCATGACCTTTACCTTGGGGCTTAACAGCCCATGGGAACTCTGAGAATTGAAAACATGGACCATTTCAAGTGATTTGAGTGAAAGGTGCTGAACAAATGCAAGATATAACCATTGGAAGATTAGCGTGGTTTCTGTCCCTGCATAAACTAATTTCCGAGATTAATGAACACATTTGAAAAGGAACAAAAATCATCAAAATCTTGACTAGAGAAATGGTCCCTAAGTGTGGTGAGATTGGGTCCTGTTTCAACTTGTATGGACTGTATGTTTAAGTGTTTGCTTATGTGTATGTATCATTCATTCATCTGTTTGACAAATAATCATTGATTATCTCTTATGCTGCTGACACAATACTAGGTGTTATCTCTCTTGACCTGTGTTGATAGCTTCCTCAGCAGACTGTGGACTTTCTGCCTCAATTTCTCAGTTGTAAACCAAAGGGAAAAACTGGTTTTTCAGTTTCACTCAGTGTTTTAATTGTTCCTTTAAAGAGTCAAGATTAAATTGTGTGTATCATCAGCTCTTGAATTACATTATTTTGAAAGTTTCTACTCCTGCCATTCAAATTTCAAAACCTTTATTTAAAAAATGATGACCCTCAAGTAATTCATCTCATGAAGTTATAGAAAATGAAAATGTGGCTCAGAGATGATTAAAAAACACACAATAAAGTATGCATGTGGACACATTAAAACTTGTACTCCCAGATTGACCGAGACCTGTAACACCACATAAATCATTAGCTCCTGGTACTAAACATAAGACACAAGGTGGGGACACTGTGTGTACCGATATTCGCCATTATAACATGCCTCACGGGCCAAATATTCTATTCTGATGTCCCCTTGCCCCTGAAAAACATGCAATTGTCAGAAACATGATCATATAGTAAATTTGTCAGGCAAATTGTGAAATATGAGTCATGGTTCTATTTGTTCTTCAATTGTGAAAATTGCAAAATTTCTATCAAGATAGAAACTGAAACTCTGAGTATCACTTCTTGGGGAATCCTAACACTCTCACGAGACTGTTCTTGTCACCCACCCTGCAGGACTCTAGTCATGCTATGCCTCTGCCAGGGAGTTGCCCACTGCTTAGTGCTCAGCACCCAGAAAATTGCCTGCCCTGAGGTCCTTCCAAATAGTCCTTCCAAGCGCCTGTTGTTAGCCAGCTCTCCCAGCTCTGCAGTTCTGCGAGGCAGAACGTGGTTGTTCTGGAGCCACCGTCTTTCTCATCCCCCTCCCCTCCCGCTGTTCCGAGTGGAATCCGGCCCCTGCTCCACCCTTGTCTGCCCTCTCTGCACCCCTGCCCTGCAGCTGGGATCCTCCCAGTTGCCACATAGCTGTCCTAAGACCCATTCTCTTAAGAACCTGGTTTTTGAAAATGGATTCCCACTAATATACTAATTTGTTACTCTTTCCAAGAAGCAAGTGCTATCTTAAAGTGGTTTTTGGTAGATAATGTCTCAATCTAGTGGCCTCAGAACTGCGTTTCCTGGAGTCCTAAGCTTCTGTAGCTGTGCCTGAGGGTTGCCATATGGAGCTTGGAAACCTCTGCCTTTACCCAGGCTTCAACCAGGGCTGTTCTGCTTTTATATGCCTTCTGCACTGGGGCACACCATGGAGCCAGTGAGTGAATATGCTTGGGAGCCAGACCACCCAAGTGGGAACCCCAGCTCCACCACCTACCAGCTGTGTGATGTTGGGCAGGTCCTTTAACCTCTCTGTGGCTTAGTTTTGTCATCTGTAATTTATTAACAATAATGGTACACTGTATCTACCTTATAGGGTTGTTGTTGGACTAAGTGAGTTAAACCATCTGGCACATAATAAAAACTATTTAAGAATTTACTATTCGTATCTATATCGGGGTACTTTGCAAGATTTCGTGTAAAAGAGGGTTTCTGCTTCTTTAAGAAAAGGTAAAACAAACAAACAAAACCCTAAACTTCCACTACCTTCACTTAAATATGAATACCTTATTGGAATGCTGCCACCAAGGGCAGGTTTCTTGGCGCCTCTCAAATCCTACCTAAGTGTGGGGCTGAGTTGGCTTCAGGTATGCCGTTGACTAGATCAACCAGCTTGCAACCAGCACTTACATTCATGGTTGCTGACTTAGGGAACGGGTTGAGCACAATGTCTGGGGCATTTTATTCATTCTATTAATCTATGAGTTTTTTTTTTTAATTTTTAATTTAAAGTTGTTATAGTTAAGCTAATCACATTAGGCTCAATATATCACAAGTGCCCAGCAAGAGGCCATTGGCTCACAGTATGACAGAGCCATGTAAAGAAATGTTTCCAGATTTTTGAAGAGAGAGATCAGACATTATTATCAAAGGGCACTGCGGCATCTGCTTCCTTAGAGAGCTTCAGCGCCTGGACATGCATCCTTCACTTCAGTGTCTGAGGGTTAGGGACATAAACTTTGTAGGACACATGCAGGTCTTTTCTGGTTCCACAATACCCATCTAAATTTTCTTCTTTCAAATTCAATGCCAATTGTGCTATGACTTTGTGCATTTTGAATCTGGGTGCAACTGTCACCCAGAGAAATCTGGGGGAATAATGTGGGCTTTGGAATTTGCTCCCCCCATTGGCTATCACACCCCCTCACAGGCTACCATGTCGGAGCCTTTGCACCTGCTTCCAACCCCTGCAGGAGGCCTCAGGCTCCCTTCCCTGGACCTACCTCCTCCTCCACATCCCCAGGAGCCCTGCCATGCCTCAGACAGTGCTGACTCCCAGCTCAGAACCTGGCCTCGTGGTTCTAGGTAAAGTCGCTTCTCATGGACTTCCTTGGCTTGTCTCACCGGTGGGCTCCACAGGGCTCTGTGCCCTTATGAGACCTTTGATGACTGGGCCTGTGTCCAGTTCATTCTTGAGTCTCCAGAGTCTGCCACATGGCAGAGTACTCAGTAGGCGCTTAATAAAAGTTTGTGAAATGAATGAATAAAGCAGCCCATTTTTCAATTATTGGTGACAACATATTATTGGGCAACATCTTGACTGCTGGGGGCATGTGTCAAAGTTAAATTTCTAACCAATCTTGAGGTCCTAAAACACGGGAACAATACCCTTTCTTCCTTTCAAAAATTTTTTGTCGTTTTTTTATTTGCATGGACTCAAGGTACTTACCGCATGACAATGAACTCTTACTGGCAGGAGCAGTGGGCTGGGGTTGGAGCCCATGGGAACCGTACTGCTGCTGAGTTGCACAGAAAAGACCAACCTGAGCATGACTGAGGAAAGGGGAGTACGCCCTAAACACCGGGCTGTGCCCCCACACCCCCCTAGCTCCACTATGATGCTCTAAGCAGAGTCAGGAATATTCCATCGTATGAAACGTAGGATCACTATAGAGAGGCTAGAATGAGGACAGACCCAATCTCTGTGTCTGAATTTGAGTTATGGGTGGGGGTAGGTGTTTTCACAGGATTTTATTGCCCTTGGATCTGAGAAATATTTATTTTTCGGTCGATTAATACTCTGCCGTGTATACTGACCATGTGGCTTCATTTGCAGAGCTCCAAACACACAGTGCTGTTGGGTAGAATGCAAAGCAAATTTTAGGTAGCATGTATCAAAATCCCCGCGACATTTCTTTGTAGGTCAGTCCAAAGTCACACAGGCATTAGAATTTTAATCCTAAAGAAATCCCCACACAGTGTAGAAAGAGAGGATTTTCTGGTACATCTGTAAACTCAGAGGAACATTGTGGTGTTATTTTATTAGCAAAGTAATGATAATAGCTAACATCTAGTGAGTGCGCACTGTATGCCAGGCACAGTGCTGAGTGCTTTTACACAGATTATTTCATTTATTCTTTTACTTATTCCTTGTAACAAGTCTGTAAAGGTAGGTACTATTAGATTTTAAGGATGAGAAAATGGTGATTCAGTGGGTCTAGGTGACTTGTCTGAGGTCATCTGAGTAGAAAGTGATGGGGTTGGGATTTGAATCAATGTCTGGCCCCAAAGCCTGGACACTTCCCCTTATACACACAGCCTCTCCTAATGAACACGGGCATTTATTTCTGCGTATACTGTGGCTGCGCTCTCCAAACAGTTCAGAGCTTTAGAAAATATTTTGAGAATTCTCACTCAGATAGACCTTCGGCAAATACATCTTATTTTGCTTGAGAATTTCCTCATTTCTTGCACCTTTGTCTATTCAGCTTGGAGAACCAACTTTGGGGAGTGAAATCCTCTCCCACCTACAACACACGTTTTCTTAATTGCTTTGAGACAGCAGTTGAACTGCCACACACAGCTTCACTGACCAGGATAGGTGCTCCAGTTTCCACTGAAGCTGCAACTGCAAAGGCCTTGTCTTCACCCCTCCACTCTCCCGTCCCAGAGCCAGAGAGAGAAACTGGTGCAGGGTGATGCTGGTGCTGCTGGATCCAGTCCTACCTTCTGGAGCCTCGAGTCCTTAAGCCTTAAATGAGACATTTACAAGGGAAAGAGCCCTTCTGTGGAATCTCACTGTGAAGTTGCAGAGCAGGCTGGCCCTCCTGGCCCCCCTCCATGCCCACTGTGGGCCCTCACAGCCGGGGGCCTTCTCCAAATCTTTTCTCTCATCTTTACCTCTGAAGAACTGAAGGGAGAAATCACAGGAGTTGGAAATTCCCACGAACCTTCTACTCTTAGTTGTTATGCTGATGTAGTTCTCAGAAGATGGTGAGAGATTGTTGACCACGTCTGCTGCTGATCAACCCATACCTGGGGAGGAGGCTTTAAGAGTCCCACTGTCAAAGTGAGAAGGAAAATGGGGGTAATTAGGCAAGAGAATGGAAAAAGCATTTTATTTTCTTAAAGACATTCTTTACCGGAAGAGGCACACCGCTAGGGTCTCAGGCAAACCTGGTGGACTAAGAAAGTTTGCTCTGAGAAAGGAGAGGAGAGCAGAGAAGGGGAAAACCCATCTGGGACATTAGTGAATTCTGAGCTGTTCAAATGTTGTTGATCTTGCCAGATTCCAACTTTTGACAGCTGCTAAATAAGGCACCTGAGAAAATAGCTTCAATTTTGTAATTTGGAAATGGGAAGGGAAAATTCATTAGGGTTAAATGCTCAGAAAGAGCACAAGGGGCTTTCCTGTGCCTGTCCAGAGGCTTTTAGCTGTGACTCACTGAGTCCTGGTACGTGGTGTGTGGATGTGGGGTCCTGCAAGGACGAGAGAGAAAAAGACATGCTTCCTCCCCTCTGAGTTTGGGCATTAACAATGACAAGCTTAAGGCACAGTCTGTAGGAAATTGCCTCTATGCAATACCCCCCTCTACTGGATTCTTGCATGGAAAACAGTGCCCTAACAGCCCTCTGCTGCCTTAGGAGCTTTTCAGAACTTTTTCTCTACATTAAAACACATTTTGGAGTTGGCCAAAGCAATTTCCCCTGCCCTCTCCACCACTCCCTTGATTAAGATGGAAAGTTCTCTAAAGGCACACACACCCAAGAAAAATCACACACAAGTCCAAGGGAGATAAATGAAATGGTGATGGCAGCATGGAATTTTAGGACTTCAGGAGATCAGGTTGTTTCCCTAATGGGGGACTGAGGGCCAGAGAGGGGGGCTACTTGCAGCAGTCCCACAGCTGGGAAGAGGGAGCACTGGAGCCCCCTTCTCCTGAATCCCATGTTAGTACTCTTTCTCCTGTGACAGAGTGACATCGATTTTCAGAGTGAGCGAATCTTGAGAGTGGCTTCTGGTCATGGAAACCCTAGGGCCTGTCTAGGGAGAAGGACTGTTTGCACTGTTTCTCTCTTAGGGTCTCCTTCCACCACCTGGGTGGTGTTATCTGTGGTTTCAACTGACCCCAGGAAATGGGGCCAGAAATGGTCTTACTCCAGGTCGAGATCAGGTGACGTGAGAAGCACTTCCTCGTCCCGCCCGACCACAGGGCTCGGACCCTTCCCTATTAGAGTCACTCCATGTGCAGCAGTCTGCCCAGTACAACTTTCTGCAATGATGGAAATGACCCTTATCTGCTTTCTCCAGTATGGGGCCACTAGCCACATATGACTACTTAGCACTTGAAAAGTGGCTAAGTGTGACTGAGGAACTGAATTTTACATTTTATTTGATTTTAATTAATTTAAACTTAGTTAAATGGCTCTAGTGGTTATCTGTTGGACAGACGGTTCTAGGAGGACCTGTTGCCATCACTTGGCTCACAAATTAGTTTCCCTGTTACGTGTCACTTGATCATCAGCAGGGCTGCGTGGAGAGGATGGGACCCAGGACGTGATGAGAAGCCTGCACAAGCAGCACTGGAGCAGGAGGCAAAAACACTGGGGTTGGAAATTTGCTTCTGCCCCAGAGTGGCCACATGGGTTTCGCCACTCCCAGGACTCTGTCTTCACGTGTAAAATAGGGGGTTGGTTGGTTCCTATCTTTTTGCCACTTTCATTATTTTTCCCTTTCATTATTTTTCCCTATGGATTCCTTGTTTAGACAACAACAACAACAACAAAAATTTGCCTATGCCACAAACAGCACTTACTGAAAAAAAACTGTTGCCCTTTTAAATTACAAACTGCTAATCCAAACTTTTATCAGCACCAGCCTACCAGAGAGATCACAATGAATTGATATAATTTCATCCAAAGCAAAGAGACCTGAAGCATAATTAACCTGCTTGGTCTCATCTGAGGCACATTCCTATGCTTTATTAGTGGCTTTAAAAAATATTGAGAATATCTCTAGGACCCCCCCACTGTTTCCTACTAAGACATTTTTGGGGGGCTCAGGTACCCAGGTTAGAATCCGGATTGGATGGTCTTTAAGTCCCGTATGGGTCTTAGAGTTCCAGATCTAAGGAGGTTTTGCCAGGAGGACCTGTTCAGGGGTGGGCAAGCTGGTGCAGAACTTTTGGGGGGATCTAGGCTTTGTTAGAGGAGGATGCTGAAATGCAGATGGGAAAGTCATGCAGAAGGATTTGACTGGTTCACCCATTTGCTTAGGGCTGCTGGGAGATGTTAAAACCATCCAGTCCAGAGCTAGTGTCTAGACCAGACAGCCACCAGCCACCAAGCAGCCTGTCCCCCCTCCCCTCTGGGCACTGCCTCCACCAGCAGGGAACATAGTGTAAGGCAAAGGGCCATTTGCTTCCCAGCATGTGACTCTCTCAGGCTCATGGGGGTGCCACAGAGAGGGTGTGGGAGGAAACCCAGAGCAAGGAGGCAGAACTTAAGAAGAATTTACACAGGAAGCTGTAAGGAAGCTGCTTCTTCCCTCTGAGGGTCTTTGAGAGTGGAATGGTGTCTCTGGAGGACGGCTTTCCAGTTGAGCTAACGTCTGTGCCGCACCTCCATGCGCCCTGGCCTCAGCTACCTCATTGCATTCTTACAGCAGTTCTCCATGAGGGAGAAGATACCAGTCCACCACACACATACAGAAGCAAAGGACCTGGAAAGCCGAGGGACCCGCTCAAGATACATTGCCTGTAGATGGCAGCTCCGGGATTCACACCCAGGACAGCCAAAGATCTAAACCTAGACTATATGACCCAATCACATGACATGCTGCCTCTAATGAAAGAACACGACCTGCAATGACCTGATCTTTCCTCCTGTTACCTGGTACCATTTTAGCAGGGGATACCCCCTTGGTCAACACCAAGAACCATCTCTCCTTGGTTCTCACATTGTCTGCCCTTCACTAATTGCTGTCGGTTTATGTATATAGGTTTCCATTCTTCTAGGATTTTTCTCACACTTTCTGATTTTATTTTCCCAAGAATCCCAGCAGATAAATAGGGCCAATGTCCTGGTTTGCACCTTACAGATGCATAAACTGAAGCCCAGAGAGTTACACTACTTTTCCATATATTTCAGGGTTGGATTAAATAAAAGGGGACTTTCGGGCCGGCCCAGTGGCGCACTGGACAGTGTGCCGCTTGGGAGCGCGGCGGCGCTCCCGCCGAGGGTTCGGATCCCATGTGGAGACCGGTTCCCGCTCACTGGCTGAGCGTGGTGTGGGCGCAACACCGAGGGTTGCAATCCCGTTACCGGTCAGTAAAAAAAGACAAAAAGGAAAAAATAAATAAATAAAATAAAAAATAAAAGGGGACTTTTCTGGCTGGTATATTTGCCATTTTGACCTCTGTGACTAAAGCACCATCCTACAGTGTCCTTCTGACTCTTTGTTGGTGGTGGTGGTAGCGAACTCCGGTTTTGATAAAGAATCGGCACTCCCAATCTCAGCAATTTTTGTAGTTCTGTTAGAGGTTTCACAATCATTAGATGGTTCGAAACTCTTGTGAGAACAGGATTTTCTCAGTGTTTGTGTGTGTCTGTGTGGAGTGTCTCTGTTAGTCCATTCTTTGAGGGACCTCAGAAAGGTACATTCTCTCAAGGCCAGGTGCAAGCT
>NW_007726286.1:173747-218716 GCF_000696425.1 Galeopterus variegatus | reverse complement strand
CTCGCCGCGCGTGGGCGCCATGGGCCTGGCTCCGCTTGGGAGCGCGGCGGCGCTCCCGCCGAGGGTTCGGATCCCATGTGGAGACCGGTTCCCGCTCACTGGCTGAGCGTGGTGTGGGCGCAACACCGAGGGTTGCAATCCCGTTACCGGTCAGTAAAAAAAGACAAAAAGGAAAAAATAAATAAATAAAATAAAAAATAAAAGGGGACTTTTCTGGCTGGTATATTTGCCATTTTGACCTCTGTGACTAAAGCACCATCCTACAGTGTCCTTCTGACTCTTTGTTGGTGGTGGTGGTAGCGAACTCCGGTTTTGATAAAGAATCGGCACTCCCAATCTCAGCAATTTTTGTAGTTCTGTTAGAGGTTTCACAATCATTAGATGGTTCGAAACTCTTGTGAGAACAGGATTTTCTCAGTGTTTGTGTGTGTCTGTGTGGAGTGTCTCTGTTAGTCCATTCTTTGAGGGACCTCAGAAAGGTACATTCTCTCAAGGCCAGGTGCAAGCTTTGATGTGCTGCATTAGTCAAACCAGCTAATAAGCATGAAGGTGCTTTTGAAAAGCAGAGCACCCCAGGTCAGTGTGGGCACTTTAGTTACAATAACCCAGCTTGTCTGGTCAGGCTGGGGCTTGGCCGAGCACAATTCACAGGGCTGCTTTGTATGCATGTACTTATTTATTTTTAAATAAACATTAACTGAGCATCTACTATTTGCCAAACATTGTCTTATGCATTTGCACAGTCATTATCCCTTTGAATAAAGCTCGTGTTTAATTTGGGTTTTGTTTGGGGAGAGTACTTGAGCATCTGGAATAGGATTAAAATAATCATAGCCTTCTCTTTTCCCTTCTTAACTTTTCAGAATTTATTTCCCAGGAGATGGTGTTCAGTTGTTTGATTTTACGATTTATGATGATGGAGGATTTTTTCCCTTACATTAAATGCTTGCCAAGGAGGTGTGTGCTATGGAGGGTATACATCAGGCTGGAATGAGAGTCTGCGGTGAGGGCAGCTTAACCGGGGGGAGGGGACTGCAACATTAATAAACTGAGATCATAGAGTAGCGGGGGTGGGGAGCACAGGCCTTTGTTGGAAAGATATTAATAGGGATAATGCTTACATTCTTAGCTGAAGAAACTTTTTGATCTCCTGAGCATAGCTCTGATGTCTCTTATGATATGTATTAAATGTAAAACCCCCTCTCCACTCAAAAAGTTATTTGTCAAATCAAGCGGTTGAAAGTTTCTACAAAGTCCCGAACCTCAGAAAGAAAGACATGGCCCATGGCTGGCCCAACAGCAGCTGTACTGACATGGAATGAATGGGCCAGAAGGCTGGGGACCCTCACAGCCAGTTTAGGGTGTCAGCATGTGATGTGTTGGGGTCTGAACTTCACGATTTTGGTGGGAAAACATAGGAGAGGGGAAAAACAATTAACTTCACATTAATAAAGTGCCTATTATGTGCCAGGCACAGAGTGAGGCACTTTTAAATTTTTTTTTTTTTTTTGTCTTTTTTCGTGTCCGGCAACGGATCACAACCCTCAGTGTCGCGCCCGTACCGGACCGGGACCAGCAACGGGATCGCAACCCTCAGTGCTGCGCCCGCACCTCGCTCAGCCAGTGAGCAGGAACCGGTCTGTATGTGGGATCCGAACCCTCGGCGGGAGCGCCGCCGTGCTCCCAAGTGGCGCACTGTAGCAGTGCGCCACCGGGCCAGCCCGGCACTTTTAAATTTATTTGCTCATCTAATTTGGACAATGATCTTATCAACCAGGGTACAGGACTCCTCTTTAAGGGTGGAGTTGGGTTAGGGGAGAAGGAGATAAGAAAGAAAAGGAAGGGTCTCGTAGAGAGGATCCTTAAGCTGCCCTTAGTGCTAACTCTAACCTGTGTTCAAACAGAGAAAATGGGTGATTATGCACTGTAACTTGGGGGAGGTGTGCTTTAAAAAGACATTCTTGTCAAATCCCCTATTGGTTTAAAATTATAAGCAACCGGCCACTAGTGAAACAGATTTTAAGTATGAGCCATGGCCTCTGGGAGCCCCCTGTTAAAATGTCCCTAAAATTCTTTGAGAAAAGTCCCCCTAGCATCAGTGTGTGTTGATGTCTCAGGTTAGGGGAAAACTTGGGGGTTGGTTTAATGGAAAGGGACGGACATGCACAGTTCTACGTAGACAGATGTCACTTCTCCTCCTTAGCATCCAGGTAGCTGCAAAGACAGTGTCCCACCTGAAGCCTGTAAAATTTCTGTTGTTCTACGCAGGCGAAGTCCAGGCAGTAACTGTAACTTCTCCTCCTTAGCATCCAGGTAGCTGCAAAGACAGTGTCCCACCTGAAGCCTGTAAAATCTCTGTTGTTCTACGCAGGTGAAGTCCAGGCAGTAACTGTCTGTCAGTCGTGAGAAGCTGAAGAGGCTGGTAATTTATAGGATGCTGGTTTGGGCTGTCGCCTGTCTCTGGGATGGTCCTGGCAGTCAGAAGAGAGAGGGGAGGGGTGGGGAAGAAGACCTTGCTCACCCACGCAGTCCCCATAACCAACTGGGCAGCCAGGTCATGCAAGGGAATTTTAAGAAAACCAGACAAGAATCATAAGAAGGCAAAAAAATAAGTTGGAGCCAGAAAGTAGGTTCTTGTAGGGAAAAACAAAAGGCGAGGAGCAAATCTATTAACTGTGATCACACATGGATGGAGGATAATGATGATACAACCAGGATATCTCAAGAGTTTCTTGGACATTGCGTGAAGTGCTTTATATGAGATATCTGATTTCTTCTTCAGAACTACCCTATGAAACAGATAAAACTATTCCCTACGCTTTACACTTGAGCAGACTGGGTCCAGAGAATTTTCTAGCCCCTACTAAGAAGCAAGAAATATGATCAGTTACATGTTCATGGGTACCGTAACATCTGAACAAACCACTATCTCGAGAAAAACATAAATATGCCTGGTACCGAGACCAGAGAAAAATGTCTCGTGAGATATATGGATGATCCACTATCACGAGGTAACTCAATGAAAAAACCCTATTATATCAGAACCTACACATCCAGAGGAGTGCCAGGCTGCTAAGCCCCCACCCCCGCACCCTGCCCCAGGACGGAGGAGGGTCTCACTTCCAGTGCGGTGGGTCCTGGTGTGTAGAAAGAAATGCGTCCTCTCTGGAAATTGTCGCCCACTTTCCAATTCCACAACCGTAATTGGACCTTGTAATATCCTCAGTGGTGGCAGAGGGGCATCCTGAAAGAAATGGTTTTGATATTTGGAAGTTGAGTTAGATTCAGTGATTAAAGCAAATGTTTAAACTGAGCTTCTGAGGGAGAAACAAACGATGAGGGTGATTTTCTTGTATGGTCTGTAAATCAACCCGGTTGCTAGAAAGGGATTCCAAAAATATTTTGGCAGCAGCCTTGGAATAAATGTATATGTCTTCACTAGATGAGAGCTTTGGGGATAGTGTTAATTTTCAGGGATAAGTTCTGATGTTTCAGTAAGTAATCAACTGTGTTATCTTGTGTGTCTTGCTTCCCTGATTAAAATATAAGATGCTGAAGACTGGGAAGCCAGAGCTTAGCTTAACTTTTGTTGGTGGAAGTGTTATTTGATTTCATCCTTCCCCCACTCTTGGGGGGAGTCTTCCCCTCCAACTTTTCTCTCTCTGTTTTCCTCCATGTCAACTATGTTGGGAAATCCTACTGGCTCTACCTTTAAAATATACCCGCAGTAAGGCTGCCTCTCACATTTCCCGCTGCTCCTGCCCACGCCCACCTTCCCCTCTCACCTGGGCAACTGAAGTGGCCTCCTCGCTGCTCTGCCCACCTCCGCCTCTGCCTCCTGGGCTGCAGCCGTCTAGAAGGCAGGTCGGATCACATCACACTTCTACTCAGAAGCCTCCGGTGGTTGGCAGACTGACTGCCCCTAAAGATGTCCATGGCGTGTGAATATGTTAACTCACATGGCAAAAGGGACTTAGCAGGAGTGATGAAGAGTATGGATCTTGAGATGGGGAAAGTATCCTGGATTTACCTGAGTGGGTCCAACCTAGAGTGACGTGTCTTAGGGACAAGGGTCCTTATGAGCAGAGACCCTTTCCAGGCTGACGTCAGAGAAGTCAAGTTGTGGGAATGGAAGAAAGGTTAAAGAGATGTAAAGTGAGCAGACTTGACCCCTTGCTGGTGGTTTTGAAGACGGAGAAAGGGAGACAAGGGCCAAAGAAGGTGGGCAGCCTGTAAACACTAGCGAAGGCAAGGAAAGGGACTCTCCCCTAAAGCCTTCGTAAAGTGAGCAGACTTGACCCCTTGCTGGTGGTTTTGAAGACGGAGAAAGGGAGACAAGGGTCAAAGAAGGTGGGCAGCCTCTAAACACTAGCGAAGGCAAGGAAAGGGACTCTCCCCTAAAGCCTTTGTAAAGGAACACAGCCCTTCTGTCACCTCGGCTTTAGCCCAGTGAGACCTGGTGTTAGACTGCTGACCTCCAGGACTGCAAGAGAATAAATTTGTGTTGTTTTAAGCCACTAAGTTTTTGTGTTACAGCACTTTGTTACAGCAGCAATTGGAAACTAATTATTACAAATGCTTTTATGTGTTTGTTGGCTTGTTTGCTTTTATTGTCTGAAAGTAAGCTTGAAGAAAGCTTGAAAGTAAGCTAGAAAGTAAGCTCCAAGAAGACGGGAATTTTCACCTGATTTTTTTCATCTGGTCTATAATCAGTGCTTAGAAGATGACACATAGCAGCTGCTCGATAAATAATGAATGAATGAATGAAGACAAAGTGGGTAATTGTCATTAACAAAGGTGTTAATTGTCATTTGCTATAAACATGCTCCTTGCCATGAAATATTGATCATTGCTAGCTTTGGCTGGACATAAAATTAGCCCTCAACAATAAATTCTTCCAACAGGTGATTCTTTTTTCACATTTTTATTTTTTTCTTTAGATGATAATATGCACTAGCTGTTTGCATCCAAAGCTGAGAGATAGAATAATATCATGCCTGTTCCTGCAAGCTGCCTGCATGGTAACTTCTGCTAGCATCCCAGCACAGCTGCCACTCCCTGGCCTGGTGACATTGGGCAAAGCTTCCCCCTGTGCCTCATATTCTTTTGGGAGGGGGCTGGACTAGATGATGATTCCTGGGGCCTCTTTTACTTCCAAAGTCCTCAGTGCCCACTGGTTTTGCAACTACTTGGCTCATTCATGGTGGTTAACTGTAGGGAGATTTGGGCACCATTTCTTTGGGTGCTTTTGAGAGACAGATGCTCCTTTGTGCTCTGCCCTGGAAGCACTCCAGATGCCTGGGAGCATTGATTCTCTTGAGATGAGAGAGCACAGGTGGAGTGTGGGTGTGTGTCAGCCAGTGTCACAACCAGGAAGATGAGATGGGAATCTCAAGGTGGGAGGAGACAGACATGGCAGGGAGTCCAGGGGAGGGGCAGGGAAGAGAAGAGGGTCATGACACATCAAAGATCTTGAACTCTCGGAGAGAAGAAATGTTGTATCTGGATGAAGGATATTCATGGCATGCATATGGAAGGAGCTTGGTGGCTGAGTTAGGGAGCAGGTCCAGAGTATGGATTTTGAATTGACCTCTTTAGACAACAGTTTAGTAAAAGTCAAAGATATGTGTACACTATTAACCAGCAATTCCACTCTTCTACAGACTGAATTGTGTCACCCCAAAATTTACATGTTGAAGTTCTAACTACCCCCCACTACCATGTGATGGTATTTGGAGATGGTGCCTTTGGGAGATAATTAAGTTTAGATTAGGTCACAGGTGTGGAGCTCTGGTGATGGGATTCGTGTCCTTATAAGAAGAGACACCAGAGAGCTTGCTGTTTCTTTCTCCCCATCATGTGAGGACACAGAGAGAAAGTGACTGTCTATATGCCAGGAAGAGGGCACCTAAATTTTGGACTTCTAGCCTCCCAAAATAGATTCCTGTTGTTCAAGCCACCCAGTCTATGGTATTTTGTATGGCAGCCCAAGTATTTACACACTTGAATAACTCTTGCATATATGAACCAAGAGATAAGAATATTTACAGCACTGTTGTTACAGCAAACAATAGGAATATCCACTGATGATAGAAAAATTAAATGGTGGCATATTTATACCGTGGAATACTACACAGCAGTAAAAATGAATGTATTCATCCCAGCCTATCAACACAGATGAGTATCCCAAGTTGCAGAGGAATATGTGTAGTATGAATCCATTTATATAAGTTTAGATTCATGAGTCATTTAATAATATGTCATTACGCATATCGCTGCACATACATACATGGTAAAATTATTGAGAAAAAATCAAGGTGATAAAAAATCCCCATAAAATTCAGGAGAGCGGTTACCCTGGAGAAAGGATAAAGGGAATGAGAACTGGGGCAAGGGGTGGGCGCATGGGTGGATTCAAAAGCATTTATGATGACTGTGTTAGACTGCGTGGTGAAGTGGTGAGGACATGGGTTTTGTTTTGTTATTCTTTATACCTCCTATGTAGTGTTATGTGTATTATTATGTATGTACATGACATATTTCATCATCAGGAAAACAATTTAAGCAATGAAACAAAACATAATGGAAGCATAGGTATTGGAAGTTGGCCAGCCTGGGCTCTGCTCCAGGTCTTGCTGCTTTATTAACTAGAGATCTGAGCAAGGCTCTTCTCTTTGTGACTAATGGCACTTCCAAATGGGGATCTGAAAGGAAACCA
This sequence comes from Galeopterus variegatus, assembly GCF_000696425.1. Classification (NCBI taxonomy): domain Eukaryota; kingdom Metazoa; phylum Chordata; class Mammalia; order Dermoptera; family Cynocephalidae; genus Galeopterus; species Galeopterus variegatus. Next base: position 211,998 of record NW_007726286.1, on the reverse strand, counting down.
GGAAACAAGGGAGAAGAGCCTGCATACAGTAGGTGAGTAATGACAGTGAAGGTGAGTGAGGAAGGCCTGCAGAGCTATTAAAAATGTTTTTATTCTTCTGTTAGGTAAGTGTTGCAAAATGTTTCAACCATAATAATGAACCTGCTGGGGAAGCTTTGTAGTTTGCAAACCCTTTCTTCCTTGGAGCTGACTCCTCTTTGAGGCAAGTGAGAGCAGATATAAGTTTGTAAGGGATGAATGGACTAAAAGGACAGACTGTGAATCCCACCATCACAGTGGGAGACGTTAAACACAATGCCTTTTAGATCCAGCAGGCTACAGGTTAGTGCAGCTGTAGGGCATTTGAACAACTCAATGAAAAACATCTATTTGGTGGACCTATGGGGAGCCTTGCATCCCACAGCTGGGGCTTTCTTTCCAGTGCAAATATTTATAAAAAATGGCCTATATATTAGGCAACAAAGAAATCAGGAACATATACATGATGTTTTGTGACTACAATGCAATTAAGTTAGAAACTAATAACAAAGAGATAACACAAACAGACACATTTAGAAATTTAAACGTAATTCTGAATAACCTGGGAATCAAAGAAAAAAATAATGAAAAATCTAGCAAAGAGGGTTTAAAAGCTGTAAGTAGCTAGTACTCTTTGCTAAGCTTGAGCTGGCCCTGGAGAACATGACTATGTAGTTATGTTTGTCCTGGGTCCTTGCTTTTTAGGACTCATCTTCTTTATCCAGGCTCCAAGTGCCTGCCTGTTGTCTTTAGACCAGTGTATGATGTATTTATCACTTTCACACCACTCCACCCCTGCCCCCACTCTGCATATAAACATCTTCCAGTTGACTGTCAGGGGCGGAAAAGAACACATGTTTGTGGAAGGCTTAAGGCTGTCCCCACTATCCCGGCTCAGGCACCGAATAGGAGGTAGAGCGTGCCAATGTCTTTATGGTTTGTTGAGAATAGTCAACGGTTAATGAACATGGGTATAAGGTGAGGTGGCCGAGTAGGCATTAGACTGTAAATCTGAGCATGGGGGTAAGTCCCTCCCTCACCAAGCCTTGAGGTGATTTATCACGTAGAATTGCAAATTCAGAAGAGCAGCTTCAATTCTGCCAGGGCTTCTCCCGCCTTTTTTTTCTTGGAGGCGGGAGAAGTAGATTGAAGCCAGTTGTTTAGGGCGATTAGCTGTTAACTAATTTCTCGCAGGGTTGGAGCCTGTCAGTCTAGCAAGGGTTTAGCTTAATTAAAGTGACTGTGTACTAGGGGCTGGGATTTGAGTGTGCAGTTGAATAAAACAGTGCTTGCCCATGAAGAGCTCCTAGCTGAAAGGGAAAAAGAAATATAATATCGATTATAGCCATATAGGTATAATCACAGGACCATGTGATGAATGCCTTTGTAGCCACCTCCAGAAAGACACTTTGGGATGAAGAGACCAACAGGACAGCGCACACAGAGGGAGTGGGAGTGGGGAAACTCAGCACAATCAAGGTAAAATTTCAGGTGCATCTTGAAGGGTGGGTGTAATTCTTCAGGAGGAGGAGTGGAGGAATGGCGTAGGAAAAGACAGGTGTGAAGGAGCCTGGTTAACGTGGGTCACACGGAGTGCTCAGGGCAGGGCTGGCGAGCTGTGGGGCCCTTCTCCCTGCAGGGGCTTGAATTCTAAGGAGTGTAAGGAGTTGGGGTTGCATCATAGGAGAAGGGGAGTTAGCCAAGGTTTTTAGGCAGGAAAGCACCAAGGACTGATGTGGGTTGTTTTCAAAAGCGATCGTGGGCAGGAGAAAGGAACATGCATGGGGGCGAGTGGGGAGGAGGCTGCTGCGGCCGCCGGGCTGAGGGTGATGAAAACATGATACATGGATGTGAAGACGCTGGACGCTGAGGCTCAATGTGTTATCTCTCCCAAGAATTTTTATATTTTGAACAGGGGACTCTATCTTAACCCAAAGGAATGAAACTCTGAAGATGGCAATACTCTGGACTGTGACAAGCCATGGGGAAAGAGGTTTTTGGTTAAGGGGCCTAAAGGGGCCCTTTGGGTTCTTGAAGTGGATTCCATATAAGTGGAGTCACTACACTGTCTTCTATGGTGTTCTTGTTTGTGATTAGCATAATTTTAGTTCTGGATGCCTTATATGTACTAAGAAGAGTTGTAGCTGAAACTGCAGAAAAACACAATTTAACTGGATTTGAAAAAGAAAGCTCTTTCTCCACCGTGACCATCTAAGACTCAACCTAAATCCTAGCCAACCGATCCTGAGAGCATTCACTTCCCCCAGCTGGTTAGTGCAGCAACGTAATGGGTGGAAGCTTGGGCCAGGCCAGTGCAGAGGCAGGAGGCTCCTCTGCCAAATCAGTCCTGGCATAGAAACTGCTGCAGGGCTGTTGTCTTGGGTGCCACAGGGCCAGAGGCGAGAGGCTGGAGTGGAAGCTCTGCGGAGGAGAAGATTGTACTCAGCGAAAACCCTGTGTTGACTTCAGGTCTGGGATCAGGACTCCTGCTGAAACAGTTTCTGAAATGCTGAGCAATCATTTGCCATCACCACTCCTGCTTGAGTGAACAGAGAGGGTGTTTGGTATTCACAGTGATAAACCTAAAGAGAAGAGTGGTCTTTTCCGCATTTAAAGATGATGTTAGTCCATTTCTACCTCCAGGGCTGGGTGGAGTTATTTCTGTGGTATGGGGAAAAGTTTCCCTGAGCCATCCACCTTCTCACTTGGCCTCATTATCTCCTCACAGGTGTTACTAAGACAGTTGGCTTAGGCTGGGGATGGGGGCAGGGAGTGTTTATGGCTCAAGGCTATGATCTCCCTGGGTCACTGGGTATTCCCACACTTGGCCTTGTGAACATGGTGCCTTGACACACCTGCCACAGTTTTCCCGGGCTCCTCCCCAGATTGGCCTGGGGCATCTCTTTCCCATTCCCACATGCTTCTCTGAAGGCACACATGTGAACAGGACAGGTGCACCCAAGATCCAACACAGACAAGAAGAGGGAAGCTCAGATTTCCCTGAGGCCTAATTTCTTCGGAGGTCAGTACTGCCAGCTGAGTTCTGGTGCCAGCATCCTGGATGCCTCACCAGGGTCCAGGCTTGGCAGCCCAGGTAGTTGTCCCCAAGAAGTCCAGCTTCTTTCTGCAGCTGTCTTGGCTCTCGCCTTAGCTTATCCTTGCAAAAATGGGCCTGCAGCCAATCGGATAAGCAGATGTGACAGGAGCTGGATGCTCCTGGCAGGGGAAGGGAGGGCTGAGGCCTGGCTGCCTCTCAATCTCTGCACTTGTCATCATGTCCTAAACAAGAGGAGAGTGCCCTGTGGCTTGAGAACTTCTGCAAAGACTCTGGAGCATTCTGGAATACTGATGGCCATTTGAACTGCAGCATTTAGCTTCTAAAACCTGCTAATGCCACCTATCCCTACTACTTCACTCCCCTTAAATCCTGGAAGCCAGGCTTAGGGAAAATGCATGAAGAAGATACATGCTCATGGCAAGACTTACGTCCCAGTCCCATCCAGGCTCAGAGGCCTACGAGTCTCTCTTCCCCTCCTCACCTCCCACCAGTGAGACTTAGAATCTTGTAGCCAGAGGGATCCTGAGGACACCCATTATCCTCCTTTATATACCCTTATCCTCTGTGGAGAAGCATGACAATTTTATGCTGACAAAATCCTGACTTCCACTATGGACAGTTCTGTACCTATTTTTATTTTTATCCCTACCTATCAAGATTTTGTTGAGCTTTATATCTTGTGATATATATTAAATTGAAAATTATTTTTAAAAAATCAATTTCTAAATACAAAATTAAATTACAGTAATAGATATATTTGTATTAAAGTTTACAGGCATGGAGTGAGGGGTTTGCGCCTGATCCATAGGGCAGTGGAGAATCATATATGTAGCTCAGAATATAGGCCAGGCTCAGGACTTGGTGACTTATGTGTGACTTATCTCCCAACTCCTCTCATCAACCCTGTTAAGGGTGATAATTCCATTTTACAGATAAGGAAACTAAGGCTTGGGAAGGTTAAGTGATGTGCTGCAGGTGTGATAGCTTGGAAGGGCAGGGGCAGTATGAGAACTCATGCCTATTTGGCTTCAAAACCAAGATTCCAGGTGGCCTAGAGAGGTGTCATGCTGCATTATGGCATACCTGGGTCTTTCTCATCATTGCCAGGCTCAGCCAATGTCCCCCAGTCCCTTTTTTTTTTTTTTTTTTTTTTTTTTTTTTTTTTTTTTTGTCTTTTTCCGTGTCCGGCAACGGATCGCAACCCTCAGTGTCGCCCCCGTACCGGACCGGGACCGGCAACGGGATCGCAACCCTGGGTGTTGCTCCCATGCCTCGCTCAGCCAGTGAGCGGGAACCGGTCTGTATGTGGGATCCGAACCCTCGGGCGGAAGTGCCGCCGCGCTTCCCAAGCGGCGCACTATCCAGTGCGCCACCGGGCGGGCCCGTCCCCCAGTCCCTTTGCAGATGTAATGGTTCAAGATTTTTCAGTTGGGTAGCTCCTTCTACAGCCCTTTGGGCCTGTCAAAATCCTACCTGTCTATTTGACTGAGCTCATGTGGACCCTCCACTGTGAAGCCTTCTCAGACCTCCTCTGTCCTTTCTGCAAATGCTGGCCCCACTCTGTGTCCTGAGCCCTCACTGCCTTCTACTGTTGCCCACTGTGGTCATGTCCAAGATCCCCTGTCACTGCAAGGACTTGGCTTGAGCCATGCAACTTCCATCTTAGAGGCATATCCTCTAGGCCTCCCTGCCATGCAGTAAGTGGCCAGGGGTGGGGCTTGAAAATGAGGTGAGGCACAGGGAGGCACGTGGGGAGGAGGAGAGCAATGCCCCAGAGTGCAGCAAGATTTGGCCAAGAAGTGGTGTGGGTCAGGGGCCACCAGAGTCTTAATCAGTGAGACTTAAGGGAGAAGAAAGAAATTCCAGGTTCAAGGAAGGGCCACAATAGGAGGGTTACTGGGTGGGAGCTGTAATGATGGTATATGGAGATGCAGAGGGAGACGCTGGAGTTGTGCACTAGGCATCTTCCTGCTGGCAGGTGAGGCAGGAGGCTGGGTGCATGAGAGGGGGGCTTTTTGGACAATTGCGTGGTGGTGATACTTTCTTCCTAGTGGGGAGGCAGGTGGGACTGGAATGCATCCCTTTAGAAGCCTTAGGGATTGCATGTCCTAGAGTAGGCCAGGGGAACACAGGAATAGTCTGGTAAATAGGCTCTATCATTGATAACTTCACTCTCCCTCGGCTGCCACACCCACTTGCTGGGGCATCGTATCACTTTCTGCCCACCAGACACCATTCATCTGGGAAGATGCTACCTGGTGAGACAGGCAGAGCACGGCATACATGTCCAGCAACAGCCATGTGCCTGGTTAGGGGCAGGGGACACAGTGGTTCCCTTCCTCAAGAAACTCACTAGCTACCTGTGTGATGGTAGTGTATTGGCATTTCTGAGCTATAATTTGTTTACTCACCTGTAAAATCAGGAAATTTGTATCCACCCCAAGACATCTAGAAGGTGTCCATCTCTTTGTGAGCACTTTAAACAAAGCCAGATGACTATCTCCTTTTCACTGGGCCAATGCTCAAGGTATGCTGGACATGTGCTATTTCTCTTGAGCCCTCTCCCATCTTCCTCCTTACTCTCTCCGAAAAGAATTAGCTATTTTTAAAAATATATACCCATTTTAAGTGCTTGCTGTCCTAAATTCTTTACATACATTATTTGACTGAATCTTTAAAACATCTCCAAATATTATTACCCTCATTTTAGCAATGAGGAAATCAAGGCACAGATAAGTCAAGAAACCTTATCAAGGTCACACAGCTAGTGAGTGACAAGGTGGGATTTGAATCAGGATTCAAAGGTGTGTATATTTAAAGACTAAATTAAACTGCTTTTGTCCCTTCCATCCATCTGTGGACAGGACTGACTGAGGAAACAGCCTGACCACACACAGACCCCGTCAGTGGTATTTGGAGGGCCAATGTTTCATTCTGAGGAACTAGACCACAGGTCAAAACAAGGATCTGGGTTCAGGATGTTGATGAGTAGGCAACACCAGGAGAAATCACATGCCACTTAGCCTGAATACCTTTCACTTCCTTTTCTCCACCAACAAGCTGAGCAGCAGCTGGGAGCAAGCAAGAGGGCTTGGGAGGCATGTGCTACCTGTCTGGGGCCAACCAGTCTCCTCGCACTGCCTCGGGCACCACTCATTCTCAGCCCGTGCTTCTGGTGGTGTCAGGATTCCTCTCTCAGAATTCTCTGACCTGATCTGCACAAGGGGCTGGGGCCACTCAGTGGTCGGTGTGTGGTGGTCATCTACTAGTTCATTACACTCAGGAGAGATCCAGGGAGTCAATGCTCAACATGACCTGGGTGGCCAGGCTTGGCATGATTAAATCAGTATGTGAAACATATTTAATTGTTACAAGTATTAGGCAAAAGCAAGTTATTGTTATGGAGGTACTGGGAGCCATCTTTTTGGAAGAGGAATAACCCGAAGATAAGAGGGGCTAATCCTTGCTCAAGGTCACAGATGAGGAAAGAAGAACCAAGAATTGAACCTGGATCTCCCAACTCCTTTTCTGCTCCCAACTGGGTCCAGATTCTGATATTCTTCACTCCAGCCTGGGTCAAAAACATGAATGCTTTAAAACATGTCATTTTCCTCATAAAGTATGCAGCTTTAGTGAAATAGGAAAGATGTCATTATTTCTCTTTTGTGTATTGGAAGCTGTACATATCATACTCCAGAATGTAGGTCTGTGAGAGTGACGGCTTTGTCCCCACACACAGAACTATGCCTGGTACCCACGAGGTGCTCAGTTCCTACAGGCCACTGGGAGGGATCTGGTGCCGTTGTCGTTTCCAATCAATGTGTTGTCCACTTAACCCAGGATTTCCAACCTACTATTGCAATAGCTTGGAACCTCAGAAAAAACTTCTAAATCTTCGAATTTTATAAAACACTTTCCTAGTGAGGGGTATGAGTGAACAGGACTTTTGGGAAAATAAGCTGGTAAGTGGTGGAATAAAAGCAAAGACAAAAGTGAAACAAAGTGCAGAGAGGAAGAGAAACAGTCAGAAGCAATCTTTGAGAAGATCTGTTTGTATGTTTACTTACTTACGTTATATACTACCTTTCCCAGAAAGTATTAAGGGCAGCTCCAATGCCCAGCAGGTGAACCGGAGATGAGCACAGTGTGGAAAGTTGCAGAAGGCATGGGTGGAAGACGGACAGATCCCAACCCTCTGCCTTTAATAGTGCTGTGACCTCAGGCCAGCAACTTAACCTCCTTGAGCCTCAATTTTTCCAACTGTAAGATAGAAATTGTTCTGAAGATTAGACACAATATATATAAAGTGCCCATCAGAGTAGCTTCCTGGCATATAATAGGCCTTATGTGATTGAAATCTATTATCATTATTTTACCAATAGGAGGAGAATGAAGTGTCACCACCATCCTTATATCATCACCACCACCATCGCTGCTGTCGTTGTCATTGGTATTTATTGAGTCCTCGCCATGGGTTAGGTACGATTCTACGTTCTTTACATGCATCAGTTCATTTAATCCTCACAAGCCCATGAGTAGGAACATGAAGAAAGAGAAGCATTCAGAGGTTAAGTCGCCTGTCCAAGATCACATGTGGGATAGTGCAGCACTTCAGTACGGGCATGGCTCCTGCCACTGTCAGGCTGTGCACCCCACCTGAGCACCAGGTCATCTCACACATGCCCCAGGATGTAACCAGATGAGAGCCTTCCTGCTGCCTAGTGTATAAGAGAGAATCCTAACCTGCAAAGCAATACTCAAACAGGAGGCATTACAATGATGGCTTGGATAAAATATACCATCAGCAAACACCCTGGACTTCAGATGATTTTTCAACATCATCCCCCTACCGCAGAACAACGGGGAACAGAGGAGCCTCACTGACTTCCAATCCACTCCTGCCGCCCCTGATTCAGTGTCCCCGGGCAGGCCTGTCATCTTGTCCTGACAACCACAGATGAGATGCAGCAAACTTAACACCCTTTGGCACTTGTACTATTGGAAATAAACACACAGAGGAAATCGCTGGTTAAAATGCATGCAATGTTCTTTTAAAATACACAAGCGCTTTCTAAGACAGCCATTTCACTTGGCAGTCGGGAGCTCATGGTTCCAAATTAAACAAGAGTGTTAGTGAATTGAGCCAATTCATCCACTTCGTCCCAGTGTCAATGTATACGCCAGTGTGGCCATGGGTCTGTGTACAGCCAGGGAATGTTTACACAACGAGAGTTGAGCCTGGACAGTCAGGATTTGATCCCTCCTTCCCACTTTGCCACTGGTGCTCAGTGGATTCTACCCTTCTTGTTCAGAGATGCAAATTATCTGCACAGCGTGAGCTCACAGCCAGGAGTTCTGGTTCCCAGCTAAGGAAACAACGTGTTTCTTGTGATGTCCTTTTCCTTCCTGAGGTTTTGGACCACAGCTAAAGGTGTGGACACCAGACACTTATGAACTGAAGGAAGAATAGGCAAAAGAGGACAGACTTTAATGCCCATTCAAACCAAGCCTGGGACTATCCTTTAGGAAAGGTGCCATCTGTAAGTGGAAGGATTTGAAAACAAAACTTCCAATACATGAGCAAATTGTTGCAGAGAACCATTGAATGTTCACACTCTCTAACCTTATTACATCCTCGTTTTACAGATGAGTTAGCTGAGGCACTAAGGCACAGACATGTTAAGCCACTTTGCTAGAGTTGCAAAGGTTGGAGGTCTGGGTGCTCAGTCCGTGTTCTCAATCACCGGGTTTCCTTTCTGTCGCTTCACTATCTGGAAGTGGCACAGTTGAGATTTCAGCTCTGAGGTGTCTGCTGTGAGAGCTGACTCTAGTACGTAACACATGTGAACTTGGTTAAGTTTCTCATGTTTCCAGGTCTCAATCTCCTCCACTGTAGAATGGGCATAATATTATCCATGTTATATACTGCCACAGGATTGCCATGGGGAACAAATGATACAGAAAAGGTACCTGAAGGAGGGGCGTAGATTAGAAATGGTGGTTCAGAATTATATGTTTATAGTGCTTTTTGATTTACAATGTGTTTTACTCATGCCACTTAATCTTCCTGCCAACTTTTTGAGCCAAGATTTATCAATCTGAACTCAAAGATGAGGAAATTGATATTCTAAGAGAAAACGTGACTTTCCTAAGGTCCAGGACTTAAGCCAAAGTCTTGTGAATTCAAGCCTAGAACTCTTCTACAGGAGTCTTTTATGTTGAGTTTGTAGGCTTTGGGGGGCATGGACAATGTCGTGTCTTTTGTTTTGTTTTGTTTTATCTTTAAATCTCCCTGACCATGTAGCACAGTGACTTAAACATGCAAAGGATTTAGTTTGTTCTTGACCGAATGAATCCTGAGTAGATGGTGAAGAGGCTTGATTAACCAGAAACTTGGAGAATGCAACTTTTGACTTAGTTTTCTTATGAATCTAGAATCATCCTGGAACAAAGGCATTGAAAAAATATATCTAAAACATTCCAGTTCACTCTTTTTCCTTCAGGAAGAAAAGTGTAATGCATAGAAGGAAATCTTCATTGGTTACCTAAGGATCTTACAATGTCTCCTATTCATGGAGTTATGGAACTTTGAGAACTAGAATAGATCTCAGAAATCATCTGATCCAACTTTCTGCTCAATGGAGAGACTCCATCACTGTGCACCTCATCTGGTAGCTGAAAACCCAGGCCACTCTCTGTCACTTCTCACAGTTGAAATCAGAAGAACTGGATCCAGATGCCAAACAATTATAAGAAATTGAACCTTCAGGGAGTTCCTTAAGCAGTCTGTGCCTCAGTTTCCTGATTTGTAAAAGCACAGTCTGATATGTTGCTTTTTTTAATTTAACCATACATCTGGGAGAGTTTTCAATTTATCCAGAGAGCTGGACAAATTCCTTTAATACATACACACATTATTTAATCAGTTCCCCATCAATATAGGTTGTTTCCTATTTTTTGCTATTGCAAACATTCTTATAAAATAAGTCTCTGAACAGAGAAAAGAAAGTACCCACTTCATATGTATGACAAATAAATTTACTCATGAAGCCTTTAGACCAGTGGCTGGCACATAATAAACACTCTATAAATGCTAGCTATTATTTTAATTTTTGTTAACTAAATTGGAATTGCTAGAAGAAGAAATAGTGAAATAACTAAAGGAGGAAATAAAGTGAGAAAACATTCAAACTATTAATGGAATGTAGCAGGCTTAGCAATGGGCGAGAGCATAAACAAGATAGAAGTTTATTTACATCTTATTTTCAAGAAATTTGGAGATGGCCAGCCTTTAATGTGGCATCCAGGCACCCCGCAAAAAGTCACAGATCTTACTACTGTGGAAGAAGGAGAGAATAGGTATGGGGGATAATCAGGAATCACTGCTGCAGGGGATTTGTGGAATTTGGAAAAAGGCAGTCCTGCAACCTTTGCTTTGGTAACAGGGGTCTTTTGGTCTATGCCAAGAGATTTGGACACACTCCTCAAGTGTTTTTCATTAGAACTACCTCCCTCTCCCCTAAGTGATGGTCTCACAGGCCTTTGTGGCAGGGGAGTCTCCCCTCCTGCACGGTGGGGATACACGCTTTGATTGCTCAGCTCTTGGGCTGACTTTGCAGTACTCCAGGATGTGCCGGTGGAGAGCTGCTTATCACGTATAGCCTGTGGAATTGCTCGTGTGACTTATGTTGTCAAAGATCGGCTTGATTCAAACTGAGCCCAGGTCAGTGCTTGAAAGTTTTAGCTGCTTTTCTTCTACAGATAAATGAATAAAGAAACCCCACAAACCATCCTGATAGGATCTCATTAAGCCTCTTCTTCTGACCATGTAATGTAGACGTTCTGTTTACTCAAAACGCCTGGTAAACCACATTCGCATTGACTAGGGCCTCTCTGTATTCAGTAGAGGTCCTCCTCTTATTCTGGATCCAATCTGATCTCTCCTTCTTCCAATAAGTGATCACTATCTAAAGTAGTTCCACCTGCATCAGGAATTTTGTCAGGATGCACGGTAATTAATTTTTGGAAATCAAAGCAACCTTGGAAGCAGTTATTCTCTCTGCATGGATGATTATCTCTATATTTCTCTGTCTCCCTCTTTCCTTCCTTCCATCTATCTGGAAATGCATGTAACATGGGGTAGTGGTACCGGTCACCCTGTGACTCATTTTTTTTCAGGCTGACACCTCAGAGGGGACAGGATGTGATTTGGGATGAGAGATGGCCTCAGTCAGACAAGGTGGGTCTGAGAGGGACTGCTGCAGTCATTGCTGCTGGTGCGGGCCTTTTGTTTTTCAGAGGATCTGAGTACATCAGTACGAGGGTATCTCCTGTCTATGGCCAAATTGTGAGACAGGTGGGGTTGATTTGGTACCCTCTCCCTCCACTCCATAAGCCTCCTGCTTCCTCCTGGGCCCCCCCAAACTCAGGGGTCTGGCAGCTTCATGCTCTGCCCATCCTTTCCCCCCTCAAGTGCCCAGCAGTCTTCAGTTCTCCTAAACACCCCATTATCAGCTCCTCCAAAACCCGTTAGTACTTTTATGGGGAGTGGGCTAGTAATGGATGAACGAATCTCTAATAACCATGTTGACTTAACCAAACTGGGGGAAACAATGTGATTTTGGGTAGTAAAACAAATGTTAGGAATTAAAAAAGAAAAATTATTAAGGTTTGCCGCAAGAGTTTAGTGATGAATCCATCCAAGATCCTGCAGATAATAGGTTGTGGAGGTGGGATTCCACTTCATATTCTCTGCTGATCACCATCGCTAGCCCCAAGGGGGATCTCAGAAAGGTTGACAGGGCAATATTTAGGGGCAGATGGGTCTTTCAGGGCAGGCCCTGCCGCTCTGTCACAGACTGGCTCTGCTTTCCCGTATTGGTGCTGGGCTCAGGAAGTGGGCCTCCAGGATGAGATAAATATATGTGGGTTTCAACTTGAATGCAGCTGGGAGGAAAGTTGACCAGGAATCACAGAACTCTGGAGGTGAACCAGGTGCAAGTTTTTGTAGGAGAAATTGGAATGAGGCTGGGGCAACCTTTCCATCTCTTTCTTTTCCTCGACTCAACCTGAAAGTACGTCAAATAATGTGGTTTCAGCTCCGTTTAGCTTCTTTCAACCTGAAAGTCAAAGCTTTTCTCCAAAGGAGGGAAACCTGCCTGAACTGAAACTGAAATATTTTAACTCAAACCCTGTGAACTGAAACTGTCAAATTTCACACAGCTCCAGATCGTTCTTCTCTTCTCCCTTCCACCCCCACGCACCAAATTACATTCATTCAGGGAACAAGTCAGATTTAGATGTTTTTCCAATTGCCAGGCTCATGAAACCATCCAGACACAAAACTTATACTCTCTAGTCGTAAATTGGCTAAAAGCAGCAAGGGATTATGCTGGGCTTATCTACCACTGGGTTTGACTTGTTGGGCTAATCAACAGGATTATTCCATTCAAGGTAGAAAGTCCTCCAGACAGAGGGCTGGATAAATTCCTAGGACACCTGGGCTATTTGAAAGCCTTTTAGGGATGGCAAGAAAATGTCTGTTTTCCTTCCTGCTCTCTTTCAATAGTCTCTTCCCTCCCATGAAAAGACTGAAATGCCAGATCTACCCAAAGATGGCCAGTCAGAGGGCCTGACCCTGATGTGAAGGCAGTGGTATGACAAATAGGGTTCATCTAACACCGGAAAAACCAGTGGGTGACTATGGAACGTGATTTGGAGGTTTCCATGCAGAGTTGCCTTCAAAGTATCTCTCTCATAACCTGAAATGCCCACCATCGGGGACTCAAAGGGTGTCGTCCACTATAGGAAGAAAATTGAATGTACAAAGTCTACTGATTGTATGAGCAACTTTCTATCTCCTTTGGGTCACATGGTCAGGAAAGAATAACTTTACTGGACAGAAAAATATGCCAAGTGGAAATCCTTTTGTTATTTGGATGGGTTTCTTAACTACTTTGTACCTTACTTGAGTCCCATGTCAACTTATGGGACAAGAGAAGGGACCCAAGAGGAGAAAGAGAATCAAATGGAATGAGAAAAAATATTTAATTGTATCTGTTTTGCAAAGGTACTTCCAGAAAAGTCATCTCAATTCATTCTCGCAGTAAATGTTACCAATGACTGTCCTGAAACTCAGAGACAAGATAAAGGCCAACTGCTTAGGAAGTGACCGAGCTGGGAATCCAACTCTCATCTCTCTGACTCTAACATCCACAGTACTTCCATGACTTTAATGCTCGTTTTCTAAAGGAAGGGATTTTTAAGATCACCTAGGATAATCTGCCCATTTTATGGAAGAGCAAGCTGAGGTTAGAAAGGTAAACAACTCACCTAAAAGCATACAGCAATTGGTGTCAGAGCAGGAAATAACCATGTTTCTTGATTCCGAGACCATGAGTCTTTCAACAACATCACCTTCTTGCAATAAGGTGAATAAAAAGGCCCTTTGCAAAGGGCGATAAAATATCAGAGTATGAGGATGGGCTGGAGAGGAGAGTGATTTATATTTTACACATTATCAGGGGGAAATTATATACGTGCCTTCTTGCCACAATTTTTCATCATTATAAGTAGAATATTTCTTACTGCTGCAAAAATGAATATAGCACAGTGAATGCTGGAATACTTTGTGAAAAAGACTCTCTATATGTATGAATTTAAAATAACATCGTCCAGCTGATTCTAATGTGTAGCCAGAGATAAGAACCACTGCTAAAACTCAGTAAGAGCTTTTTATTAACTTCTTTGCCTTTAAACTCACCTTAAACTAAATAAAAAAATTTAAAATTAACTTATTGATCATAATTCAGGCTGTGAATTAGATCCTGGCCTTGTCAGGTGCCATCTGCAGAATTTCAGTAGACTTGGCTGTATTGTTGCAGTAGGGTATCTGTTTCTCCTTCGCTGTAACCCATGTTATACTTAATGCAGGCATAATTCACAGTGCATTATGGTGAGAGGGCCCTGCTGACCCCGAGATTACATGATTTAACATGTATGTATGGGCATTATGTCACACACCCACATATTTACACATAAAATATAGATACCTGCATACTACTTAACTGAGATGATTTTAGGTTTTCCTGTATTTCTTTTTCAGAGTCAGTGATTTCAAAGAAATGTGACATTATTTCTGGGGGGGGGAGATCTCTTTCCTCTTCCCCAACGCCGGTGAAAATCTCACTCAGAACAATACGTCTTCTGTGAAACACTTTCCACAGAAAGTTGTGGAAATAAATCTTCCCTCTCACCACTGGAGCTGAAGTCAAACCAAGCAGAGCACAGAGGATTTGGAAGGATTGACACTCAAAGGAAGAAGGGAAAGTGTCCCGAGAGTGGAATAGGTCAGGGGAGGGCCAGGAATAGAATTCTCTTCTGGCATCTGTTCTATGGCACTGCAAGGGTGCAAATTAGGGCAAAAGAGAACATAAAGCCTCCCTTTAATAAATCTTTGGCCCTCACCTTTCATGCCCCTTTAGTGAAGAATCATAATAGCGTGAAAGGGGATGCAGGGCTCTATTTGTCTTAACCCCTCTGCTTTATGAGTGAGAGAAAACCCGCAGGCCATCTGGAGCCAGACACATAATGTGCACTCAAGAGAGGCGACTTGTGCCAACTCTGACCAGCCCGAGGTGGAGTTCCAGGTCTGCTGAGCCTCTGAGGTGGACTTGGCAGACAGGGGAGCAGGATCTCCAATGGGGGACCCCCGCACTATCCGGCTGCTCACATTCATTCTGATGAAGCCACTTGTTTTCAACTGTCGGGGCTAGAAGCAGGGCAGAAGAGCCAGTCAGGCTGATTAGAGGTTCTCTGGGAATAAAGACAAGATCGAAAATAACACTTGTTTTATTTAATTTGTTTTAAAGTCACCTTCTCAACACTTCATTAAATGGCACCTGCTCCCTGAGCATCCCTGGTCCCCCCAGCAGGCTTGCCTTTCCCTTTCTGCCATAGTACTAATGCGTGTTGCATTCATACACACAATTTCACTTGCTTATTTATTATGTTATTTCCCCCTGTTCGTATGTTGGATCCTCGTGGTTAGGATCTTATCTGTTTTGTTCACAGAGGTAGCTCAAGCCTCTAGAACAGTAAGTGCATAGCAGGCGCTTGGTCGGTATTTGTAGATTCAGAATGAATGAAAGCACTCGCTATGAGGCAGGCACTGTGCTAAGTGCTTTCATCTAATCCTGGAAAAGTCCCCTCCAGGCAGGTTCTATCATTGTCCCCGCATCACTCATGAAGAAACCTGGGCTTAGCAAACTTAACTGATTGCTAGAAGCTTCTGAGCAGCTTGATAGGTTGGTCCCCTAAAAGTTACCGGCAAAGGTGCAAAGCCAGGCAGGCGGGCGGTTGCCTGCTTGCTTCTCCTTGGTCCCTGTTCCCGCTCCCTCTGTGGTAAAGGCCCGAGCTTCCAGAAACTTCTTTGAAGGAGGAGGCTTGCACTCTGTGGTTCTTGAGGCACTCTGGCCTTGCTGTGGGTTCCTGTGACCTGACGTTCCAAACAGAGGCATTTGCTAATTTCCTGAAGAAAGCTCCAGGAAGACTTGTCCTCGGGTAAAAGCTGTTCACAGTAGGTGAGAAAAAGGGAAGTTTTCAGACCACCACACACCCGGGGGTTTCATTTTCAGCTGTGTGGAGCCGACACATAAACCTATCGGAGTTGGCTCTCCATGCCGCCCCAGCCCGCCTCCCGTCTTTTCCAGATTCATGTGAATGTTTTGGTTAACTTCATCCCCTCCTGTGTTATTGTTGTCGTACCACATATTAATGTGGGGCTTCTGTAGCCGAGAGGAGTACGGTTGAGTTACAGTAACAAGCTACAAGCTCAAGGCAAGTGCTGCGGTTTTTGGCTGGTCCAGTCCCAGATATACACCCTCACATCTGGACAAGAGATCATGTGACGGCTTGAAAAGCCAGAAGCATATCCTGGATACCATAAAAAATGGGTTCTGTTAAATTAAAAAGGCTTTAAATACTGGTTCAGCTGGTTTGGGGTCTTTATTTCTCTCTTCCTTTTTTCATTGTTCTGGAATGTGTTGTAAGATTTGTGATTGCTGAATACTTAATTTAATGTTGTGAATCTATTGTGTTGTGAATTTGTTTGCATGTTTTTCTGAAATCCAGCCAGCCCTTCTCCATTTTCCTAACTGAAGGCAGGCCTGTCGATTTGGGGATCAGGACTTGGTGTCCTGGTAATAAACACTCTAAAATAAAAAGAGGATCTCTCTTCGATCTTCCTCCCACCCTGCCACCCACTTGCCAACCACTTTCTCAGGTCCCCTCTAAAAAAAATCTTCAAAACCCCTGGCCAAAGCATGTCTTCCTTTACAATCTTTAAGAAAGATCCTGCAGGGTAATAAGCTTTAAAATATTATTAGCGAAGAGAAATGTCATAGTTCTCTCTGGATAGAATCCAGAACAGATTGGAAATAAAAAGTTTCTTAAGATGAACGGCTGTTAAACACCAAAGTATGGTCAAGATTCTATTCCTGCCACGCACACAAAAAGTTTCTTAAGATGAACGGCTGTTAAACACCAAAGTATGGTCAAGATTCTATTCCTGCCATGCACAAAAAAAAAAAAAATCTATTTTCTTTTTCTTACGCAAATAAAACATTCTTGTGTTGCCCACTGGACATATCTTTCTCCTTGATTTACCAAGATTGCAGAAACCAGGATTAAACAAGGCGCCCATTCCAAAACCAAAAATCTGTTTTCTCAAACTATCAAAGAGAGAATGGCTTTGAAAGACAACATGTGATAAAAAGACAAGATAGGAAAATAGTGCCTGGTTTCTTTTTAAAGAATAAACAGCCAATTAGGCAGAGTGCTCTTTCCTGGCATTTATATTATTTGTTGGTGATAGTTCATCTTTTAATTTAGGAAAAGGCACTAGAAACAATATTGGTAAAAATACCACTAGCTTTAGGTTTTCTAAAACACGTGAAGTCATTTTATTTTAACACACTAATTAGTTTAGTGTTTCTCTTCCCCCTGTTAAACTGTAGGTTTCCTGTGAGCAAGGACCCTGTTTGTCCTGCTCACTGTTGAGCCCTCAGTATGTAGCACAAGGTCTCACAAAATGCTGTTGCCCAGCTTCGTGTTAGGTATCTCTGCCCCTCCAGATCTACTCCCGACCCCCCCTGCTCTGTTCCCTGGAGCTGACTTGTATGAACTGTCAATGGGCTCTCTCACCCCCTGGCTTCCCTTTGGAGACAGCCAATGGAGAAGTAAATCAGTATACAGGACTTCTGAGTCCCTTTACTGAAGCCATAGCTCTTGTCTGGCTCAGAGATGGTGATGGCTGTCCTCTGTTTCCAGTCCCAGGGTACTGCACTATCCTTTGCGATAGTCTCCTCATTAAACTCAGAAAATAACCCCAGTTGAGGTTATCTATTTCCTCTATTATCTGTATCCTGCTGGTATCCTGACTGATGAAATTAAGGTTTATTGAATAAGCAAATGAATGAGGCTTTACTGTAGTAATGCATGTTTCTGGATAATCACAACA
Organism: Galeopterus variegatus; assembly: GCF_000696425.1. Classification (NCBI taxonomy): domain Eukaryota; kingdom Metazoa; phylum Chordata; class Mammalia; order Dermoptera; family Cynocephalidae; genus Galeopterus; species Galeopterus variegatus. Next base: position 194,404 of record NW_007726286.1, on the reverse strand, counting down.
GGTGGGTTCCAGAGCCATTCCCTTCCACAGTAGGGTCTTTAGAGATGTAGTTGTCACCATTACCTCAAGGCTCTAAGCATGTGTTGGAGTTTTCTTCAGTGTAAATCCAAACCTGCTCTAACCCCATGCCTACGCACTGTGATCAGTGGTGTGAACAAACGTGGTGGTTCACCACATTGAGAAAGATCTACTGCTGCTTCCTCTACCTATCCATCCATTCATTAATCCATGTATGTATTCATCATTCAATAAAAATATAATAAGCACCTACCATGTGCCATGGATCTAGGGATGGCAATTTCTTTTTCATCTGGCATGCCACCTATGAGATTCATAGAGCATGGCATTCCAGAGAATCCTGAAGCAGTCTGGGTTCAGTGAGAAAATGTGCCAGAATCAATTAGTGATGTGTGCCATGGGTAGCAGAGTGGAAGCACACGTGACCTATGTTTACATGACCAGTATGTGCCATCCCTGTGTTCGATGCCACCAGGCGGGTGAGCAAAAAACAAAAAAACAAAATAAAAAACAACTAGTAACTAAATTATTTTTCTCTCCATTTTTGCTGCTTCACATTAAAACTCCATGCTCACTCAAGAACTTCTGAAATACAATAATCACGTCCCCCTCAGACACTCAAATGGTAATTTGATTGTACAAAAGTATCCTTGACCTGACTGTACCTATTTCCATTATTTCCATTGTAGATTATATTTGCTGGGTTACAAAATGCTAATCAAATGGAAAGTTTTTAACCTACTTTCCTAGTATGTAAATCTTGAACTGCAGTGACTAGACAGTTCCCAAACTTAATTAAGATGAAGATTTGCTAACTGATTTTTTATTACTTTTAGGTAATTTGTCACAACCATCAAGTTAGGGGTTGAAGGCATCTTTTCTGAAAACCTTTCTTTCCAGGCCTCTCTTTCTGAATTTTCTTAATAAGGAGGCACACATTAGAAAAGTTACTGTGCATAGCCTTTTAATTCTTGATTTCAATGAATTTTGGTTCTATATCCAGCTCAACTCATAAGACACTGGACTTGATATGCAGATTTTCTTGAATTGAACTTCCTGTGTCCTGGGCACTCACTTCTCAGGTACCAGGTTTCCTGATAGCCCTGGCTTGGCACCTAATCCTCTTTCTTGAACCTGTTTCTTTTCTCCTACCTAGCTCAGCAGCCCTGGGAAAATCACTTACCCTCGTGGGCCTTTATCTGACATGAAGGGATAAGAGCTAATATTTATTGTGCACTTACTTTGTGCTAGACTACACACTAAATGTATTTTACTAAATGTATACTAAATACTTTATGTCAAGGTCAGCAATTTTTTTTCTGAAAAGGGCCAGATGGTAAACATTTTTAGCTTGGCAGGCCATAAGTTCTCTGTTGCAGCTACTCAACCACACGTTGTAGTGCACAAACAGCCATAGATAGCACATTAAAAAAGGGGTGTGGCTGTGTTCCAATAAAACTTTATTTATACAAACAGGGAGTGGCTCATTTTAACCCACAGGCTGTAGTTTGCCATCCCTGCTTTATTTGAATTGCTCCGTTTAATTTGTGTCACAAACCCAAGAGGTAGGTATTAGTTAACTAGATAAGTCACTTTCCTGAGGTCACCCAGATAAGAAGTTCTAGAGCCAGGATTTAAACCCAGTCTAGTGGCTCCATTTTTAAAACACTCTTCTTCTGAGTTTCTAAAAGCACCAAACATTGACCCACTTTTCCCTGCATGAGGACCTCCTGGGACTCCCAGCATCCCAGCCTGGGTCCTACCAACTCTCTCCTTTCCCTCTTTCCCTCCTTCCATCTTCCAAAAGGTCACCCTTCTCCTGCATTCATTTCTTCTTAACTCACTGTCTCTCCTCAGCACCGAGTTTGGCATCAGCCCCAGCAAGTCCTAAATCCTCTTATGTCCTAATTATTAAGTCCTCTGCCAGACTGGGGTTTCTCAGTCTACATACAATTGGAATGAAGTCACCAGATGTAACCCAAGAGCTCACATTTGAACAATGCTTGTTCAATAAATATGTTAGCTATCCTGTGGTTTTGAGTCTGAACCTTAGTTCCACTGTTAATTTGCCATGTGACCCTAGGCATATCAAAATCTCTTGGTTTCTTATCTATCAATGAAGATTAACAAACCCCAAATCCATAAGTTTGTTGTGAGGACTTGCCAATAAAAGCACTAAGCAGCTGTGGAGTGCAGGGTGCTAAGCCAGACCTTATTCCACCTTTACACTGCTTTTCTGAGAATAACAAGTTGCTAGAAGTGGATGTGGTTTAGTTATTCTGTGATTTTCCTCACCTTGTTTTGAGGGATGGCTGTAAAAGCATTTTATTCACTGTCAGTTAGTGGTATGTACTTGTGTCTGGTGGCCCCTCTGTCCCAGGTGGGTGAGTAGAAAGCCACAGTGATGTGGCTTTATCTCGTGTCCTGGGTACAGAGCCCAGCACAGGGCGAGTGGTAGAAGCACCAGTTCCAAATGTTAATTCTTGTTACTCTGCTGGGTCAAACTCCCGCAGAGAGTGGGTCCTTGTCACTATGCTGGGTCAAACTCCCCCACTCACTGGGTCAATATTTATTGAGTGCCGGTTCCATGCCAGGCACTACACTGGTCCCAGGTAATGGGGTGGTGAACAACAAAGACTAGGTCTCTTATATTCTAGTGAGGACCACAGACACTCAACCACTCATCAGGGGGTGTAATTATAAGTGCGATAAATGCTGTGAAGCAGGCAGGTGCCATGAAAGCATATGACAAAGAAGGACCCCAAACTGGGGTGCAGAGTTCAGGGAATTCCTGCCTGGAATGTGCCTTCACCCTCTTCCATCCAACAATCTTGGCTTGTATAAGGGATCGGAGGACAGGAGAAGCTGCGTGTTCTGAGGAAATGAGCCCAGAGTGCTAGGGATCTTGGGGGCAAGAGTTGAGATCAGAGAGCTAAGCAGAGGCTAGATCATGTGGTGCCTTGCAGGTGGTGTGAAGGAGTATTTACTTAATACTGAAGATAATAGGAAGCTATTCAAACGTGATAAATTGGGAGTGATGTGATCATGGATGGGCTAAGAACATATGGGCTCAAAAGGACATTGATTTTAGGGCTTTTGAAGTAAAAATGTGTCCCCCATCAATTTTCCCAACCTTCGCCCATCCTATTTCTTTATATTCTCTAACCCTTCTCTCTAACAGACAGGTTTCCTCCATGTCCCCTGAACCCCCACTCTATTGCCACACCTCGGGCATCCCGTACTCTCCAGAGGAAAGTTTCTCTGCTGCTTGGAACTCGTCTAAGTCCTGCCCTTCTTCAGAACCAGCTTCCATCTTGCCTTTTCCATGAAGCCTTCTTAGGTTGCCCTTCATCAAATTACAAAATCTAGTCAGCACTATCAGCACACAAGAAGGGGAAAGGTCAAAATTCTCCCAATCTCTTCTCACTTCAATCTGTCCCCCCAGATTTCCAAGGTTCCCAGATCTAGGCTTGTTCACCAACTTATATTTTCTCTTAGCAAGAAATTGTCCTCAGGTCATTAAATGCTACCCTGGCTCATCCAGATCCTACCTGTCCTTCAAAATGCACCTCAGAATCACTCCTCACAGGAACCCTCCTCAAGCACCCCTGTGGGAAGAGGTTTCAATCCATCCCTCCTCTCAAGTATCATCCAGTTATCAACTACTGTTAGTTGATAAGATAAAAATAAAACAAACAAGCAAAAAAACAACCTTTGTCTGCATATCCCTCACATTTCCTAATTTGACATAATTATTCAAGGGCAGGGAACAAGCTTTGTGATTCTTACTATCTTCCTTTTCACTAACCACAGCATCCTATAAATATTCAACAAATGCATGTTTCTTGATTTTTCTTGGTCTGAGGTCACATGCTCATTTGTATTACTGGCTTAGTGGAAGATGAGAGGCTTCTAGCCTTGACCTCTGAAGTCTTTCTCCAACCCTGCTGTCAGAGTGATCATTCTGAAAGTTACCTCTGTGTCATTTCCCTGCTGAGCACCATCCCACTGGCTCCTCATTGACCATGTAATAAAGTAAGAGCTCCTTAGCACAGCCCTTCCCACATCTCTAGCTATCTTTTAGTTTTCTACTTCTGGGTAACAAATTACTGTGAACTTAGTGGCTTCTAACAACTCATACTTATTATCTCATAGTTTTTGTGTGTCAGGAGTCTGGGCACAAGCTTAGCTTGGTTCTCTGTTTCAGGGTGTCACCAAACTGCAATCAAGCTATCAGCCAGGGCTGAGATCTCATCAGAGGCTCAACTGGGGAAGAATCTACCTCTAAGTTTACTCAGAGTTTTAGCAGAATTTATTTCCTTGTGTGGCTGGACTGTGGCCACCCTTAGCTACTAGACGTCTCCTGCACTTTCTTGACATGTGGACTTCCACTCACTTGGTGGCAGCTTGCTTTCTCATAGTTGGCAAGGGAAAGAAAGACTCTAAAGAAAGTCTCCTTGAGTCTAATATAATGGAATGGAATCATGGGAATAACATACCATCACATTTGACATATTCTGTTGGTTAGAAGTAAGTCATAGGTTGTCATAGGTCCTTTCCACTTCCAAAGGGAGAGGATTATACAAGGCATGAACACTAGAAGGCAGGGATCTAGGGTCTATCTGCCACAGGCTATATCTCCCTCCACTGCTCTTGAAAAGTGAACTCCAGCAATACCAGGTATTTCCAGTACCGTAAACATACCATGTTCTTTTACATCTCCAGGATTTACATATGCATGTATTTGTGGCAAATGCATTGAATGTCCTCCCCTACTTTACCTCCTCTGGTAATTTTTCCCCAATGTCTTCTACCTTGCATGAATGTAATCCTTACCTTCTTTGTGATACTTTTGTTCTCTGGACCATGATCTATGGCCATGATCATCAGGCAGTGAGGTCTGTTATTTGTATATCTCTTGTGCATTAGATTGTAATTTCTTTGAGACTGGGGAGTATGTGTTCTTCTGAATCTTCAGTGCTCACATCTAACATTTAATTAATAAACCTGGAGAATGGGTAAAAGGTGGCTTATTTAATGGGAAATAATCAAAAACGGAGGTTTGTAACATTTTTTATGTCATGCTCTCTAAATAAATTTTGGAAAGTATTTACCTGCTCAGATATTTTTGAATTGATATTTATATTAGTCATTTTTAACTAGGTTATGCTACTGTAACTCACACCCCAAATCTTAGACTTATAATAATAAAATCTAATTTCTTGCATACCTAACACCTTGGCTGCTGATTTTCTGTGGCTCTGCTCCATGTATATCCTTTTCCCCAGGATCCAGGCTGAAAGAGCACCTGCTGTTTGGGACGTGTCATTCTTACAGCAGGAGGAAAAGAGAGCTCTGCCAGAACCCTGTGGTGACTCTTAAAGCGTCTGTGCAACTGTGGTTCACATTCCATGGGCCAAAGCAGGTCATACAACCAAGCCTGACCCATGTATAGTCTTCATATAAGGATGGCAGCAAATAATTGGAAACAAAACTATAATCTATCACAACATCTAAAAATTTTTAAGTTGCCAATGTTGTAATTTCTGGCATATTGTGTATGTGCTTTAAATATAGTTTTGTCATGACCTTAGGACTTATTCAGTTCATGAAAATGTCCAGTCATATAACAACCCCTTGGCAAAGGTGGTCCACATGATCAAACAAATCAGTCAAATCAGCCTTATTTTTTGTCAGAAAAAAATCTGACTTAAATTTTCAATTCAAATTCAATTATTTGTCCCTATGGCAACCACCCATTTCTAATTCATAGATAGGCAGATAGACACACTCTTAAGGCATAGAGCTCTGCCATTAATTGGTTTCCTGGAAGAAAGAAGGTTTGGCCCCTTCAATAATTCTTACTAACGTCCTCATTACTTTACTATCAAGAGATTTCTTCCATGAGCAACACATTATTGAATTGTCCCCTTGTTTGGAAACCTAGAGGTTTGTACTCATCAACATAATACCCCCAAGCAAGATTTGGGTGTGCAAGAAATGTGCCATATTTTGTCAAGGGGGACGTGGTGACTGTGAAAGGGTAAGGTAAGATGGTGACTGGAAGGTCTGGGTTTGAGAGCATTTGTGGGTGTGGAGAATCTGGGAAATGATTCTCTTAAATCATTCACATTTGTGTACCCCTCTGGAAAGTCCTTGGATCCTTGAATGGTACACACCCCCAGTTTGAAGATTATTTTTGTAAGATTGGGATGTTCTTGGTGCAGGTGAAGGTGAAGAATGAATGGTGGGACCTCTGCAAAAAGGAACCAGAAAGAAGAAGGGATAACAAAGCTTATAGGAAGGGTGGGAAAGTTGAGAAGCAAAAGCATCCCCTGGCTGAAGCTGGCCAGGGTGATGTCAGAAAGCTAGCTCCTCCAGGAGAGAAGGAGAAGCCAGCGATGGGGTTGAATAAGGAATTTGGGGGTGCAGCCCAGAGTGAGGGGTAAGCATAAAGGGAAAGTGGCCTGGAAACCAGCCCATAAAAAATGAATATGCTGGTGCCAGTTTGAGAAAACATCATGTACATGGTCTCTCCAGTTGACTTCAGAGAAAATTTTGGGAATCATTGATTTCGTCTGCTCATTGCCAGTATGATTGATACATGCTTTGGGATATGCAGACATACACTTTCTTATGAATGAAGCCCATAAACCTTATACGAAAAACAGATCAAAAAGCTCTGGAGATACTTTTCTAGGACATTTCCTGTCCCTACCACTCCATCATCCACCACCCACCACCCACCATCTCTTTTCCTCTCTTTCTTTACCTTCTCGTCCTCTCTCTCCTTTTCTTGTTTTCTGCCCCCTTACTACAGGAGGACCCTTTTATTTCCATCTTCATCCCCAACGGCTTTACCTTGCTTCAGTTTTTCAATCAGCAACTGAAACTGATTTAGAATTAACATACTCTATACTCCGCCTCCGAACAGCCCAGGAAGCTTTTTAGCTTGAGAAGAACGTCTGTGCTGGGAAAATAAATCCACAAGGTAATGAAGTATTGTTAAAAGTCTCTAGCCAGGTACTGAACGGCACATCCCCTAAGGGCTTGCTTAGGGTCCTCAGCCAAATCCACATGTTTGCATACACTAAGAAGATGCCAGAAGGGGAAAGAAAACTAGAGACCACCTAATACAAAATACTCCTTTTGCAAGAGAGGAAACTGAAGCTAGAGAAGGAAAAAGAGTTGTCCACAGTCACAAAGTATTGGAGATTTTCTACTTTATAGTCTGTTATATATGGGAGAAGCCGGGACACGTGTCAATAGTCCAGAAGAAACGCATCTATAAACATGCACAGGTGAGCGAATGCACATATCTGGGCATACAGTCATTACGGCAAATATAGTAGACACAGTGTGTGATGCTGTTCTTTATCTCCTTTTTTTTTGGGTTTTTGACTGAATATAGTCAGCTCCTATTTGCCTAAGAGTGGGACACCTGCAATAATTCAGTAACTCACTTGGCTATGTTTTAGGTCAAGCTGGAAGGGAAGAGGGCTGCACTCAGACAGTGATATATAAATGAGCAGACTTTTGTCAGTTCTGAGGCATGTAACTTTGATGGAAGTCTTAGGCAAAATATACCTGATTATCCAACAGGATCTATTTTCCTAGGAAGCACTTGGCTGGGAATAAGAAGATCTGGGTTCTAATCCAGTTCCACCACTGGATTTTCTCTGAACAACCATGGGAAAGTCTCTCTGGGCCTCTGTTTCAGCACCTTTAAAGTGCAAAGACCCACAGAGTCATGAAAGGTGTAAAAGCACATGATGGATGACTAAGTGCTGCAATAATACAAGGCAATTTAATTTTTATTGCTACCTTCCATGGCCATGAGAACTGAGAGTTGCTTTTCTCATAGGTGAGAGACATCCTCATGGCCGATCTCTTGTTGCACCATGACCTCTGCCAGCATCTCCCCTTCAGAGAGACTTTTCTGACCAGTCCCTCACCATCTGATTGACCCACCAGGTCATTCTCTATGCCCTTAACACATTCTATTTTTATCTTTAGCACTTATCATCCCCTATTTATTTGTTTATTACCTTTCTCCTCCACCTGAGTGCAAGATCCATGAGGGCAGGGACTCTGGCAGTTTTGTTCACTGGCCTGATTCCCAGGGCCGGGCACAAATAGTGCCTGGCTCACAGTGGCCGTTCCATAACCACTTGCTGAAGACTGGATGAACACGAGGCTTCTTGGGGGAATTTGACGCAGGCAGATGTAGCACCAGGCCCGCCAGGAGATGTGATAGCAATAGGAGGTGATGGGGGTGACTCGGGAGGGTGGTGATGGTCTGGGGGATCCACAAATTCAGATTTTGTGGCCTGAGTGGATAATTTGAATGCCCAGAGGTATTTGAGAATTTTGGCAGTATTTTATGTCTAAATGTCCAGGGAGTGAGGGATCAGCAACTCACCTGCGTAAGATGTGCACCTGCTGGCGTCTATCTAGGGTGGGTGGAAGTGGGACTGTGGGGAGGAACAGCTCATGCTTAAAACCTTACCAGCAGGAGAAGATGACAAGGTGAGGAGGGCTCAAGAAGGGGAGGCAGAGAGGCCTGTGGCACTTTGAAGAGACGCTCCCTCCATCTGCCAGTGTGAGCAGGCCTCCGCTGGATGGAAACCACAATCTGGGAACAACTGTTTGCTCAAACTGGGGAGCCTGCTGATGATGGCCTGGAAGCTGCTGGGTTTGTAAACGTGGTAAAAAACTCATTCACAAAGAACATTTGGAACAGCGATGGGAGGTGCTCCTGGGGCCTCTCCAGGAGGTGGTGGCAGGACAGAGATCTCCCAGCCACCCTGCTCTGAACTGACCTACCGCTGTCAGACTGAGGTTGCCAAACAGTCTCAAGGGTCTTGACCTTTAAGCTGGTGCACAAGGACATTATATTGCACTGCAGAGTGTTGTGAAATTTCATGTTATTTAGTATTACATATGTGTGCAGGTACACATGCACGCACCCATCTGTGTGTGAGGAAGTCAAGGAAGGAGGGAGGGGAAACGCCCAGAAGGTCGCGATGAGCAGCGCCCACCGGACCGTGGGCGAGGAGCCTGGCGGCAGTGCCTCTGCGACGCTGCGCTGTCCTTCAGGGGGCCCTGAGTGACACGATCCCAGAAGCACTTGACAGGACTGAAGAAAGCTCTGACGCGCAGGTCATCCCCGCCGCCGTCCCAGGTGGCCGTGGGTGGCATGCCAGCCTCCCGGCACCCCGCTGCCGGAGCGGGCAGGTCTCCGTGTCGGCACGTTTCCCCCGCGTTTGTGGTCCGCAGACAGGGGCTCCTGTCGGCCACCCCCCGTCATTTCCCTTCGGAGCACACCTCGCGGCTGGGTGGCCGGGGGGTCTGTCCTGGGTGCGGGGCGGCTCGGGGATGGGGAGCCGTGGGCTCAGCGGGGCTTTGCCTGGGCCTGCCCTCTCCTGAGCGGGAAGACGACACTGCCCGCGTGTGTCTGAGTGTGCTAAGTGGCGGAGCAGCAAGAGGGGACCCGGCCGGCTGCTCTCCGGGACCTTGCGGAGAGACGCATCCTCCATCCCCGCGCTGTCCCTCGCGCCTCTCCGCCTGCGTTATGGGGTCTGAAGAGGCTTCTTTGGTGTGGCTGTGGGATCCCTGCCCTCTACAGGGTCCTCCTGCCTTTGAGCGTGGGGCCCACACTGGGATCTTTTAAGTTTTCTGTGAGGTTCCGGGCAACCTGCTTTTCTCCTCAGGATGCCTTGTCCCGCCAGTCAAGTCATGTTCAGTTGAGGTCGTAGAAGACGGATTATATCACACAGACATTTGCAAATGACAGCTCAAACTAGGATCTGCAAGTCCGTGTTGATGGCATGCTACAGGGTCCTCCTGCCTTTGAGCGTGGGGCCCACACTGGGATCTTTTAAGTTTTCTGTGATGTTCCGGGCAACCTGCTTTTCTCCTCAGGATGCCTTGTCCCGCCAGACAAGTCATGTTCAGTTGAGGTCATAGAGGACGGATTATATCACACAGACATTTGCAAATGACAGCTCAAACTAGGATCTGCAAGTCCGTGTTGATGGCATGAACTCCCAGGAATCTGTCCCCATCTCTTGGGCACTCCCCTACCCCCAGCATCTGCTCCACACTTTTCCAACTTGCAGAAAATCTCCAGCCTCCTTTGAGTTTCAGTCCTCCCTGGGGTTCAGTGGGAGCCCTGACATGTGTGGAGCCAGGATGGACGGGAGGCTGGGAGCCTCAGGGTGCTGTGGGGCTCTATCTGCCTGGAAGGGTGGGTTAAAGGCTCAGGGCTCAATGGTATTCATCGTAGCTTGAGACACCAAAAGTCACCTATCAATTGCCACCATGTGTGAGGAGGACCACGCACCACTGATTTCTTTTGGAATACATGCCCTCCTTGTCCCCTCACCCCCAACCTCATGTTAGACTCAACGGTGCCACATCCAGGGGAGTTTTTCTTGCCATAAGACATGGATTTGTCCCTATTTTTGATGTAGGCCACGGAGCAATTGTTCTTTAAGACATTAAAAAGGAAAATGGCATAATTATGACCAAATCCTCCTCTTTACCACCTGCTCCTTGACTTCCTGCCTCTCTGAAGAGTTTTAGATAATACTGCGGCTCCTTCTGTCCACCCCTCAGCCCCCAGCCTGCCCTTCTTGCCCTAAGCCCCTTTAGAAATTGTTATTAGATAAGAATTTCAGAACAGCCCACAATAAAGGTTAGACAACTGTGGTATGTTTTATCCTGAAAAAAAATTTTTTTTCTCTCCTAGTCAGTTCAGAAAAACTTATTAACTTGGGCCAGGATTCCTTAGACTCCAAAGGTGCTCAGATTGTTAATGTCAAGAACAAGAACTTTAAAGCACCACAACTTCTTCTGCACCCCCAAATTTGTGGTCAATTATTTCATTGACTTGCTGCCCATCTCCAAAACTCTTCCAAGTTGAGCGCATTGTCCTCACCATCATATATAAAAATCAGATCCTAATATCATACTCAAAAATGTTCAGCATCTCACAGTTACCTGCAGGATGAATTCCAAAGAGTTAGACAAGCTGCTAAGTACAGTTGTTTAAGTTGTAGACTGCACAATGCTAAGATGCAACATTCTCTGCTCTGCACACCACACTGAGGCCCTGTAATAAGCAAAGTATTCAAGGCACTTCATGGTATATTTCCAAGTAATTCTTTTACTCTTATGTTTCCGAAGCCTATAGGTGTACCTTTAGCTTTAGCTAGTCCGGTCTCACTGCCTTTAAACACTCTGTGAAATTTTTACATCTGGGCCTTTTCACAGACTCTTCCCTCAGCCTTCGGAGCACTGCTTCCTGGAGGCCTGCCAGAGGACTGGCGCAGATCATACCCCCAGGATGTTTATCAGCCAGGCCATTTTGATCCTTCAACAAGATGTTTCTTGAGCAAATTTTTTGGAATTTTGGTGGGCTCTGACCTGCAGTTTTCACTTCCAAAATAACTTGACTTTTCTAAAGTGGTAATTTCATTTTCATGATAATACTAAACTGAAGCCACATGATCTCTAATTGGAAGCAGGTCTTGGGCCGCAGAGTTGCCAAGAAGCAGTAAGAAACATGCTTATTCTACTACTTTGCTTGAGGCACTCAGCATTTTTGAATGCCTGGGCAGAAATATAGTTTTTTAAATAAAGCCAATCCCTGAGGGGGGGGGGCGAGGGGAGGGGACAGAAGGGTGGGGGTGGTTGGAAATGGGAGAAGGGATTTTTTTTAATCCAAAGAGGGGAAAATAATACTCTATTTTTGCATTTAAATGTTCCTGTCTGTCTCTGCCATCTTTTGGTATTAGTGAAATCAGGCTGTGTCCCGTGTGTCTTGGGGTTGGGTGGGAGTGTAGCTGATGTTCTTTCAAGTTTCAAGTTGATATTCTGATTTCCTTCCTCCCAGCAAAGGCCAGGGCCGACTTCATGAGGGAAACGGGAATTATTCCTTTTTCTATTTTCTCTCCCACATCACTTCACTCGTTCTATTAATTGTATCCTGATGAGAGATGCATTAAGTCCTCTCCAGTGGCCAACGGAAGATTGTTTTAATAAGTCTCTCGGAGGGAGGCAGGAAAGCCATCTTTCCTTTGCTTTTTCTTTTAGAAAACAGCAGACGTTTTCCCAGGGAAGGCCCCAGAAAATACTGACATGAAGGAAATCTTTTAATGACTTTTTAAAAAAAGAAACAAAACAAACCTCTCTCTGAAAACAAAAATTATATAACGGATGAAAAGCCTATCAGAACTTTCTGACGGAAGGCAAAGCTGTTTTCTAAATACAGTTGGGAGCTTAGTAATCACATGGTGTTTTTTGAGACTTTTCCTTTCCTTCTGCCCTGTTTCCTGCAAGGCACCATTTTAGACAAATTTACTGGAGGGGACTCCAGGTTCTGTGGTTCTGTCCCACCCTGTCAATTAACATCCTTGTAAGTGCTGCTGGGAGCTCCGCTGGCTGCCGCCCCGTGGATTTCCTCCTCCTGGTGGTGGTGTCCCGCAGTGTCTCTGTACTGAGCCTACTGTCCCTTCCGGCTGGACCCTGCCATTTCCAGCTTTGGGCCTTTTCTGCCAGGGCCGCCCAGTGCTCGGGCTGTCCCAGAAGAATCCTTGGCTTGATTCTTATTCTCCCTTTTCTACTTTGCACAACATTGGAGAGGAAAGACATAAAAGGAGTTATGAAGAAGGGAGCAAGAAAGGGGCACAGTGATAAGGGAAAGAGAAAGCTCTAGATTTCCGCTTTGTTGCCTATAAAAAAAAACACCCCACAGCACCCTAGGATGGGAAAGGGTAGCTCAGAGCTTGAGTTGAAAGAGAAAGTCTTAAGGGGGAAAGTATTTAGAATTGCAACCACAATGCCTCAAGATAGATGTGACTCGGTGACTTCCCAAAACATGGATTTCGGATAAATATCATATTTCGTCCTTGTACTTTCCACTCGATTTTTCTAAGGTGGCCATTGACATCTTTCATTTAAACCTTGCTGTGTTACACAGCCACTGCCATTTCCAAGGAAGGCATGCAGGTGGTGAAGGTCTGGTGGGGACATGTGCTTTCTCCTGATGTCCCCAAAGACCCCTAGCCCCTGAGGTCCTAAGAAGCCAGAACATCTGGTCCATTTCAGCAGTTTATTCATAAGTTCAGCCAGTCATCTGGATGTTTTATCCATGAAGTGCCAAACATCTGGATTGACATCCCTGAGGTCCTAAGAAGCCAGAACATCTGGTCCATTTCAGCAGTTTATTCATAAGTTCAGCTAGTCATCTGGATGTTTTATCCATGAAGTGCCAAACATCTGGATTGACATTTTTTTTTTTTTTTAACCAGACTTACTAGACGTTTTGGCATTGTGTGGACAGGAATTCAATTCTTTAATAGTTATTTCTGTACTTATCTGAGATTCTTCTCTAGTACAATGGAGGAGAGAGATACAAAGGCTTTTTTTTTTTTTTTCTGATGGGCTTTCTCAATAAGCCTGTGTTTGTACAATCATGGAAAAGTGAATTTTGCTGATTACTTTTGTAGGGGTGGGTATCAACACAACCTTAAACAATCAGTTTGATTGCTTAACATTTTTGGAGTCATCCACACAATGCTAAATCAGTGGTTTGACTACTTTGCTTTTTCACTGGTAGATTAAATTGAACAAAATAATATGGTGTGCTGATTGTTGATGTTCCAAATTCATTTTAAAAGAATTAGAATTTTAATGCTTTAACAAGGGCTTGAAAACATAGAGAATTGAGTGATTCTTGAAATTAGGTTAGGTTATCTCTGGATTTTTATACTTATCCTTGCAAGTGTGATTGTAAAATCCTGGAGGGCAGATATGATTTTTAAAAAGTTTTCTTACATAATTGTCCAGTGGTGGCATTGGCAATGGTGATAATAGGAGAAAATAGAATGTGAGTTTAAGTTTTTGGGTTTTTTTTCATTTATTTAGAGTTATTTTATGCTGTTTATTTTTCTCTTGTAGGTTCTAGACTGTAAGTAAATAAAAATGTAGTAATTTGCACCTTGAAAACTCCTGGTGTTTCAAAACACTACTGAACTAGAGAGACTTTTTCTTTCCCCCCACATAGTAAGAAATGGTGTTAACTTATTAAATGTTTCTGTGCTAAATTCTTTCAATCTTGGGGGAGGGAGGAACATGGTATCTGAAGAAAGACTTGCCCTGCTTCTGGATGCAGTTTCACCAGCAACTTTCTGTGGAAGCCTTTAGCAAATTCTTTCTCAGTGCATGAACCCTGGTGGAGGGAGAAATGGCAGAAAGTGGTGTTGGTTTGGCTGTGAGATTCAAGGGGCCACAACTCTCTCTTCCTCTAAGACCAGAACGGTAATCAAAGAAGCAAAAGCAAGTGTTCAGGGCTTGAGTAGAGAGTCAGAAGTGCTCAAGAACTGGAAGAGTTGAGGCTGGAACAGCTGAAGCTGTCCAAACTGGTTTTCATGTGCTTCATATGCTGTCCTGTTGGAGGCCGGGTATATTCAAAGGGCCAGAAATGGGATAATGCTTCAAGTCGTGGGATTCTCCTTTGTTAACTCAGAGATAAGTCTCTTTTCTCTTCCTACTTTGAGAACTGTGTGGTTCTCCATAAGAAATGTGCTCACCATGCTCATGATGATTTCCTATTGCTAAAAACACCAGATATTTGGTTGTTTCTGAATCTCATTTTGTTCTTTCCTATTGTCTGTATGAGTTTTCAGGAACTAAATTGTGCCATTCCTGTAAGTAGACAATAAATAATGCTAACCAACTGACCGATAGGATAGGTAGAATTTGCCTCTTAGGTAAATGCAATTTTACAGAGTGAAATTTAAGGTTTTAAGGGACAATATTTTAGATTCTAGGCTACCTCTTCTTTGTCCCACTTTTGAAAATGATACACCCCTCTTGGTTTCTCTCCATGAGTATGTCTTTAGGCCAAAGAGTAGCTGGCAGTGCGTGTGTTAACTCTAAGGACATATGGAAAATCAGTGCCCTGCTCATCCCATCATGAGTGCAGCTTCTCACAAGGGCAAACCATCAACAATAATATGATGTGAGGGAGGGTTTGCCTTTGGGACTATTTCATGTCTCTGTGGCCCTCTTGTTCCCACTAGATCTTAAGTTCCTCTGTGAAAGAAATGTTCCCTTGTTGCTCAATTATGAATAGTCTATAGGACACAGGTAGACATTCAGCAGATATCTGATTGATTGATTTACCAACTTGTATAGAAATATGTCAATATTTTAGCATCTTGTGTAGCTGTTCTAATTAATCCTGGCTTGAGTATCAGCCTTCACAGTAAGTAACTATTATTTATGTTTTTTCCAGAGATGAATAATGAAGAGCAGCAGTTCTTATACTCTTTAATTTAATAAACTAGTAAAATTTAGCCAAAAGTGTGTGTGTGGAGGGGGGGGGAGCTTACGTCAGGTTGTTATTGCTTTCTTGAGCACCAGATCTTTTATCTATAAAATAATTACCCCACTAGTAATCAAAAAGCACATACTCTTTAATTTAATAAACTAGTAAAATTTAGCCAAAAGTGTGTGTGTGGAGGGGGGGGGGAGCTTACGTCAGGTTGTTATTGCTTTCTTGAGCACCAGATCTTTTATCTATAAAATAATTACCCCACTAGTAATCAAAAAGCACAAATTGGAATAAAAATTAAGTATTTTTCACTTGTTATATTGGAAAAAATAATTTGTGTTGATGAAGTAGTTTAGGGTAATTTCCTGCACTGTTAATGGAATGAATATTAATGCCATATTTCATTAAATCTAAATACCACCAATTTAAAAATGTGCCATTATTTCATGTAAAAGTAAGAAAGAAAAACTAAATTATGACATGCCATTAGTTAGAGGATGCATCTTGATTTCAGAAAACTTAAAACAGAAGTTAGTTTCTGAGAATCAACAAAATATGGTAAATTCTTTCTGAGGGTTTATGTAGCAAAAGGCTTGAAACAATGTGGTAGCCGCATTGTCTGCTGTACAGTTAAGAAAACTAATAAATTTGAAAAAACGTGGAAAAATGTGATTCATAACTAGAAGAAAAATTAGTCAATAAAATAAACCCAGATAACAGAGATGTTCAAATTGGTGCACAAGTATTTAAAAACTTCTATTTTAAATATGGTCAAAGGTTTACAGAAAAATATAAAAATAATTAGGAAACAAGTGAGAAATCCCAATAGAGAAATTGAAATTATATATGAAAGAAGAACCAAATGGAAATTCTAGAATTAACAAATAAAATGTCAGAAATAAAAAGTTTAATAGACAGGCTTAATAACAGATTGAGTACTGCTGAATAAGATTAATGAGCCTGAAGACAAGGAGATAAACTATCTAAAATGAAGCACACAGAAAGAAGAAAC
This sequence comes from Galeopterus variegatus, assembly GCF_000696425.1. NCBI lineage: Eukaryota > Metazoa > Chordata > Mammalia > Dermoptera > Cynocephalidae > Galeopterus > Galeopterus variegatus. Next base: position 178,031 of record NW_007726286.1, on the reverse strand, counting down.
AGGCAAAAAAGGACGAGAGCATTAGTGAATCTGTGGGACAATATTAAGTTGTTTAACATGTGTATAACTATAACCCCAAAAGAAAAAAAGGTAAAAAGAATGGGACAGAAAAATATTTGAAGAAATAAAGGCTGAGATTTAAAAAAATCAGTAAAACATATAATTTTACATATCCAAAAAGTTCAGTGAAATCTAAACAGAATAAACATAAACCTGACTGTATAATAATCAAAATGTTGAAAATCAAAGATAAAGAGAAAAATTATAACAGAAAGAAGACATCTTACAAACAGGGGAATAATGATAAAATTGACTGCTGAGTTTTCTTTAGAAACAGTGCTACCCATAAGACAAGAGAAAACATCCTTAAAGTGCTAAAAGAAAAAAAATTGAACTAAGAAATTTGTACCCCCCCCAAAATGCAAAGTATCTTTCAAAGATTAAGGTTAAAAAGACATTTTACAAAAACAAAAGCTCAGGGGATTTGTTAGCACCAAACCAGCACTAAAAGAAATGTTGAAGATCTTCAATCAAAAGGAAAGTGATAGCAGATAGAATCTCAGAACTAGAAGAAGGAATAAAGAGATCTACAAATGCTAATATATAGTAAATGTAAAAGACTTTGTTTTTTTTTCTTTTTACTAATTTCCTTAAAAACTGTTTAAAGAAAAAATATTAACAATGTTTTGGGGATTATAACACATGGAGAATTAAAATGTATAACAAAAAGTACAAGAGGTGAATAAAAGAAAGTATAATTTTTTAAAGCTCCTATGTTATATATGAAATCATAAAATATTATTTTTGGCAAACTGTGGTAAGTTATAATTGCATATTATAAATTTTAAAGAAATGAAAAGCCAAACACAAAGTGGTAAAGATGAAAAGCCAACTAAAAAGATTAAATAAACTCAATCCAAAAGAAGGAAAAAAGAGAAAAGGAAAAAACAGTAAATAGGGCAAATAAATGAATATAAAAGATAACAAACTTAAATCCATCAACAGCAGTGATTACACTAAATGTAAATGGACTAAACCCTTCATTTAAAAAATAGAATTTGTCAGACTGAATTAAAATCAAGACTCAAATATATGTTGTCTCTAAGAAATCCACTTTAAATGTAAAACATGTACAGGTTAAAAGTAAAAAAAAAAAAAGATATGCTATGCACATACTAATCATAAAAAAATCTATCATGCATATATTAATATCAGACAAGTTAGACTTAAGAATAAGGAGTATTTCCAGAGACAGAGAAATATTTCAAAATTATAACAGGGTCACTTTATAAAGAATACATAAAAATTTTAAATGTATGTGTACTTAATAACTTCAGAATACATAAAGCAAGAAACTTAGAGAACTAAGGAAACAAAAGACATATCCACAATTATATTTGGAGAATTTTGACACTGTCTTTCAGTAATTGATAGAAAAAGTAAAAAATGTGTTAAAGCATAGAAGACTCTGTTAACAGTATCAATTAACTTGATCTAACTGACATTTATAGAATACCCTAACTATCAACTGCAGAGTACAAATTCTTTTCAAGTTCCTAAAACTTTAATTAAGCTATATCTTATTCTGGGCCACAAAACAGGTTTTAATAAATGTCAAAGGACTAAAATCATACAGAGTTACAGAGTATGTATTCCAACCACTGTGAAACTAAATTAGAAATAAATTATAAAATGATTCCTGGAAAATCCCAAAACAGGTTTTAATAAATGTCAAAGGACTAAAATCATACAGAGTTACAGAGTATGTATTCTAACCACTGTGAAACTAAATTAGAAATAAATTATAAAATGATTCCTGGAAAATCCAAAAATATTTAATTAATTAATCAACACAAATAATCTAGGAATGAAACAAAAAAATTTCAGGGGGAAGGGGAAAATATTTTGAATTGAATACAATGAAAGTACAATGTGAGGATTTGTGGGATGCAGCTGAAGTAGTGCTTCTAGGGAATTTATAGCTTTAAATGCTTATCTGACTAGTAACACCAAGGTTCAAATCTCAGTACTGGCTAGCCTCCAAAAAGCAATAAATAAATAAATAAATGCTTATCTGATAAAAGGTGTGAAATCAATAATCTAACCTTTCAATCTTAAGAAATTAGAAAAAGAACAGATTTAATCCAAATGAGTGAAACGAAAGAAATAATAAAACTAAGAGCAGAAATCAATGAAATAGATAATAGACAACTAAATATAATATCAACAAAACTAAATTCTAGTTGCTTGAAAAGATCATCAAAGTTGTTAAGCCCTTAGGTTTAGACTGATCAAAACAAAAGAAGAATAAAAAATTAATGATATCAGGAATGAAATAGAATTTACTGTTACACATTCTAAGACATTGAAAAAATTTTAAAAAATGAACTTTATACCAATAAATGTGTACAGCTGAGATTAAATTAACACATGAAAGATATAAATTACCCAATGGACACAGGAATAACTAGAAAATCTGAATAGTTTTATGATCTTTCATATTTACAAACTTTCCATATGACTTCTGCCTCTGGCCGTAATTGAGTAGGCCTACTCGAGTGTATCTCTCCCATTGAAGACAACTAAACCTCTGGGCAAAATACAAAAAGCAACTTCCTAAAGACTCTGAAAAGAAAATAATAGTAGGAATAATGGATAAGGAAATAAAACTTGTAGAATAACCCCTTCTACTCCCCCAGTCTCATGGCTGTGACTTGAGGGTAAGAGTGGTCTGAGTCATGGAAAATGTTCACTGGGCAAAAACAGCAATATCTCTGAGAATAACCCCTTCCCTCCTTTTTTATTTCTGGCCAAAAGGAAAAGGGGCCCTTGTGAGTATGAGATTGTGCGAAAATTTCCATTTCTTTCTTTCTTTCATTATCTTTTTTCTGCCCCAACCCTCCCCAGAGGTTAGCCCCTGCTATGGAGCTGCACTACCATCATGGTGATGGAGGAGACATCTAAAATCCCAAGAAAAAAACTCATGTCTCTGGTCAGGAGAAATGAGAAAATGGGGTCCAATGATCCAAAATGTGTAGAAGAAAACTATTTCTTTCCTCTTTTCTTTTCCTGCTTTACTCTGAGGCAGCTCCAGTCATGTAAAACTGCATGACAGCACAGGAGGCTAAAACTCTGAAAGAGATCCATATTTGTGGCCATAAAAGCTAGGGAAAGGGGTCCTTGATAGGTAAAAGGTCTGGAGGAAATGCCTAAGAGGAGAATGCTGAAAGAGAAGATCCCCAAATTTCATGAAAAAACTAACAAAAGTCCAAGACTTACCCCTATGCTATGCATGTGTGGATAAGAACAAAATATGTGCCTAAGAGGAGAATGCTGAAAGAGAAGATCCCCAAATTTCATGAAAAAACTAACAAAAGTCCCAGACTTACCCCTATGCTATGCATGTGTGGATAAGAACAAAATATGTGAAGCAAAGTCTTTGAGAACTGAAGCAAGATATAAACTGTTCAAGTATCAGACTAACCCCTGAGTGGTGCAAATGCAAATAGCAGAGCAAAGGCTATGGAAATTGAACTGTCATTGGAACCAACAGCCACAGAAAGCAAGGCAAGAAGGTGATCTGAATCTAAACTGACTGAATAAGACAAGCAAAAGATAAAACATTTTCAGAGAATTTTAACAGGATCCAAAGAATCACAACACAATATTCAAATTTCCAAGATGCAATCCAAGATAACTTGACATACAAAAACCTGTAAAAATGGAACAAATTTCTAAAGGAAAAGTCAATCTACAGATACTAAACCCAAGATGACCTGGATGTTAGAATTATCGGACAAAGTCCTTAAGGCAACTCCTATAGTCATGTTCCTTGGGATAAAGGTAAACTCTTGAAATGAATGAAAAGAGAGAAGTTCTCAACTGAGAAATACAAACTAAACAAACAAACAAACAAAACCCCAAATGAACAGTTTAGAAGTACAATATACAGTAAATTTTATTGGATGGTCTCAACCGTAGAATGAAGATGATGACAGAGAGAGGGGCCCATGAACTTGAAGTTAGAGTAATAGAAATTATCCAATCTGAGGAACAGATACAAAAGAACCAAAACAATGAAGTGTCAGGGACCTCTGGGACAATATCAAAAGATCTAACATTTGTGTCAGTAGAGTCTCAGTAAGATAGGATAAACGTACCGGTATAAAAAATTTGAAGATGTAATGTCTGAACACTTCCTAAATTTGGTGGAAATACAAATATATAGATTCAAGAACCTCAGTGAACCTTAACCACACAAACCCAAGGAAAACCAGTCCTAAA
>NW_007726286.1:169779-173671 GCF_000696425.1 Galeopterus variegatus | reverse complement strand
ATACAGTAAATTTTATTGGATGGTCTCAACCGTAGAATGAAGATGATGACAGAGAGAGGGGCCCATGAACTTGAAGTTAGAGTAATAGAAATTATCCAATCTGAGGAACAGAGACAAAAGAACCAAAAAAATGAAGTGTCAGGGACCTCTGGGACAATATCAAAAGATCTAACATTTGTGTCAGTAGAGTCTCAGTAAGATAGGATAAACGTACCGGTATAAAAAATTTGAAGATGTAATGTCTGAACACTTCCTAAATTTGGTGGAAATACAAATATATAGATTCAAGAACCTCAGTGAACCTTAACCACACAAACCCAAGGAAAACCAGTCCTAAATACATCATAATCAAACTTCTGAAAACCAAAGATAAAGAAAAAAAAAGTCTCTAAGGTATCCAGAGAAAAACACCAAATATAGGGAAACAAAAATTAGAAGAGACTGAATTTATCATCAGAAACAAAGGAAGCCAAAAGACAGTGGAACAATATCTTCAAAGCAATAAAAGAAAAGAGCTGTCAAACCAGAATTGTATATTCAGAAAGAAAAATCCCTCAACTATGAAGATGAATAAAGACATTCTCAGGCGATGAAAAACGAAGAGATTTTTTCCAGCAGACCTGCTGTAAGAGATAGACTTAAGGAAATTCTTCAGGAAGAAAATATTAGAGGAAAATTTAAACTTTGAGAATGAAGAATTAGCAAAAGAAATGGTAAATATCTGGGTAAATATTGTAAGACTATTTTTTCCCTTTTTTTCCCTAAAATATGTATGGCATTGAAAGCAAAACTATAACGTTGGTGAAAGTTTCAATGTCTGCAGACATAATACATAAGTCAACATAATAAAAAAGAATAGACATGTAAAGGAACACATATAGTGGGAGAGAATCTACATTTTACCTGAAGCTTCTATATCTTACTCAAAGTAAAATATTAACTCTATTAGACTGTGAAAAGTTAGGTGTGTAATCCTTGGAACAGCCACTAAGAAAGTATGTTAAGATACAGCTAAAAAGTGAATGGATAAATTATTCAGATAATTCAAAACAAGGCAGGAAAGTGAGGAGAAAAACAGAGTGACAGAAAATAATAAAGTGGTAGATCTAAATCCAAATATATTAATACTCACATTAAATATAAATGGTCTATACATACCAATTAAAAGATAGAGATGGTCAGATCATATAAATGATATTTCTGTGACAATCCATATTTTGTGTCCATTCAGGAGTTTTGAGGGTCACAGTTGCTGGGAGGTGTGTGTTACAAACAGATAAAAAGAGGGTTTAAAAACAGTGAGTTTCATTTTGTGATACAACCTGCATTTCAGGAGCTTGTTTTTCCTGTGTTGAATACTATTGTTCACAATCACAAAGCTTTTACTAAGTTCAGTTATTTTGCCAAATGGCTGCTGTGACCACCACACCACCTAGGTTGGACGGTTGCACTAACTTCTTCCCTCTGCCCTCAGGCACAGATACCCTCAGGGCTCTGTGAATCAGCACAGCCTTGCAGTCATTTAGAATAACTGAACTGAGTTTAATAGCAAGTTTTTAATTCAACACACGGACTGAGATTTGTCAGTCCAAGGCACTGTAGACTGAAGATATTTTGAGAGATATTAGTAATGAGTGATACCATTGGATGGTGTCAAGTGTAGTGTGTATTTTAAAGATTCATGCTAACCAGCCAGTGAGGCTGACTATTCTGAAATGAACTTAGGGCACAAGGGAAGCCAGTAGAGAAGCTCTAATGGTGGCCCAGTTGAGATTGATAGTGGTTTGGACCAGGCTGGTAGCCAGTGAAGGTGAGAAGTGATCAGACTGAGTCAGAATTCACATTTTGAAGGTGCATTGGACGTGGTGGTGGTGGTGAAGGTGCATGGGGCAAGAAAAAGAGAAGCAGGCTTATGTTCTCTTTCTTTCTTAGCATCTTTGCTTTTCATTAATTCACCCAACAAATTTTAATGAGCAGCTTCTATGAGCCAGTCTCTGAGCTAGGTATTGAGATAAAATGGTGAGCAAAATCCAGACACAATTCTTGTCCTCAGAGCAAGTAGAGGGTAATGGGGAAGAGAGAAGTCAATCAAATAATGACAAATATAAAATGAAAAATTTCCACAGTAACGAATGTTATAAAGGAGAAATGCCACAGGGCCTATAAGAGAGGGATGGGATCCAGTTAGAGAGGTAAAAGGAAGGTTCCCTGAAGAAGTGATGTGTAAGCTAAAGGGGGAGTAGAGTTGTCTGATGAAGGAGGAGACACCATCATTTACAAGTCACAGGGAACAATGCATGAAAAGTTCTGATAACAGGAGAAAGCCAGAGAGAACAAAGAACTGAAGATGTCCAGTGTACAAGTAGCAGAGATCATGTGGGGCCTTATTACACACTCTTGGTAGGAGTTCTGTCTTATCTTAAGAAAAGTGGGAAATCATTTAAAGTTTTTTAAATGATAACAGGATCAGATGTTTATGTAGGAAATGGTATCGAAAGGGGCCTGTGAGACTGCAGGTGGACCCCTGGGCAAACATGCAGATCAGTGCTGAACATCATTAGTTATCAGGGAAATGCAAATGAAAATCACAACGCTGTGCACCATTCACCTGCTAGAATGAGTACAAATAAAAATGCTGCCAACACCAAGTGTTGGAGAAAATGTGGAAAAATGATACAACCATGCGTTAGCCAGCCAGGGCTGCCATAACAAACTACCACAGGCTGGGCAGCTTCAACAACAGAAACTTATTTGTTCGCTATTCTGGAGGCTAGAAATCCAGGACCAAAGTTGCAGCAGGGCTGGTTTCATCTGGGACCTCTGTCCTTGACTTGCAGATGGCCGACTTCTGCATGTGTCTTCACATGGTCTTCCCTCCTTGTGTATCTGTGTCCTAATTTCCCCTTTTCCTAAGGGCACCAGTCATATTGAATTAGGGCCCACCTTACTGACCTTATTTTAACTTAATTATCTTTTAAAAAACCCTATCTCCAAATATAGTCACATTCTGAAATACTGGGGGTTAGGACTTCAACATATGAATTTTAGAGGATGCAATTCAGCCCATAACTTACTACTTTGAGAAATAGCAATTCTGCAGTTTCTAATAAAGTTAAACATACTTCTGTACTATGACTCAGTGATTTCACTCTTAAGTACCCAAGTGAAATCAGATATTCCCCCCAAAATGCCTTGTACAAGAATGTTCATAATAGCTCTGTTTATAATAGGCCCCAAATGAAAACAACCCAAATGTCCATCAGCAGGTGAATGAATAAGTTGTGATATGAGCATGTAATGGAATACTACTCAGCAATAAAAAGGAATGATCTAGTCACACATGCAACAACATGGATGATCTTACAAACATCATGTTAAGTAAAAGAATCCGGATTGCAAAAGGGTAAATGATGTATGACTCCATTTAATAAAGTTCTGGTATGAATCTATTACTAGTACTAATTTAACAGTAAAGCAAATCTATTGGGAAAGAAATCAGAACAGATAGTTGTTTCTGGAGGTGGAGAGGGGGGAGGGTTGTTGACCGGGAGGGAACTTTCTGCAGTGGTGAAAGTATGCTATATCTTCACTGGGATGTGCATTACACGGATGTGTTTGTCAGAGACTTTCACAGTTATGTGCAAGATTCACAATATGTAAAATACCTGTGTACAAAGCTTAAATACATACAAACCTAAAAAGGAATAAAAATGGTAAAAATGGCATGAGAACTGTCACAGAGAAGGACCTGTATAATTGCTTTTGTGTCAGCTTTGTGCACAAAAGTACGGGCAGGCGCTGTTGGTGTTCACGTGCATTAGTGTGGATCTGCTGGCTCGCCTCGTGGCCCGGCCCGGCCTCTGGGCCGCAGCTCCTCCAGCTCCAACAGACC
>NW_007726286.1:165391-169461 GCF_000696425.1 Galeopterus variegatus | reverse complement strand
TTCACCTCCTTCCCTGCCTGACTTCCTATCTGGCGGGGGGTGAATGACTTCCAGAATCCCTGTAACTCACTTCCATGACTGCAGAAGGCCTATGCCCAGAACATATGCCATCCTCTGCGTTGCTCACAGAGGTCATGCTTCTCTGATTGAAACTGGTGGACACAGAATTGGGTGTATGGTACAGATACTGTGCTGAATATGAACTTTGAGAAGACACACAAATGTGGAACCCATTTCCAGGAGGAGTGCAGTGTTGTGAGCACATGGGTGTAGTGACAGGTGCGTAGTGTCTATTCTGGCTCCCGCATTTCCTTGCTATGTGACCTTGGCCACNGTGACAGGTGCGTAGTGTCTATTCTGGCTCCCGCATTTCCTTGCTATGTGACCTTGGCCACGTCGCCTAATCCAGTGAGCCTAGGTCTCCTGGCCTACAAAATGCAGGGCATAACACCTCCTCTCACTCCCTTGCTAAACTCCCAAGGGTTCTACAAAACATCACTTGCAATTATGATTATTTCCTCCCCATCCTCTGGGAGTGTGGACTTATAACACCTGGGGCCAGGGAGTGGGTGGTTAGGCTTTTTCTGGTCTGTTTTTGGGTCTTTTCAAGACCTTTAAGTAAGAGGGAGGAAAAGTTAAAATAGGGGCTAAATGGAAAAATGAGGATCTCAAGGAAACAGGAAACTTGATGTGCTGTGGGATTTCATTTCTCATGTGCAAAGCACATTTTCTTCAACCTATCATTTCTGAAATAAGTGATTCACGATCATTTAATGTGAATGCATCCCAGACCTGGGTTGGGCCCATGTAATTTGGAATCAAAAATGACTGACGGGTTGACAGAAAAGTTCTGCCAATAAATTACATACATCCTGTTAGTACAGTCTCATACCTAAAAATATCTTCAGAGAGGAAAGAGAAACTGGCAATGGCCATAGATTGACTGAAAAAAAAAATCAACCATAAAACCTAAGCAAAATTATATCCATATTCCCCAAGCCGTAGTTAAAATTAATTTGCTTTTAGACCAATGTCAAATATGTCAGTGCAAAATGTAGTTCATTGAATCCACTCAGTAAAATGTTAATTCAAACTAGAATTTTGGTGTTGCATAGACTCAGCATCCAGGCGGTATTTGTGTTTTCTTTTTAATAGAAGTACAGGATATTACTCTCCTATAGAGGTGGGCTGTATATAACTCCATGAAGTGTTTCTCTCTCAGGAAGAAGAGCTCGGTGATATAACAGGATTCTAGTTCTGAGCAATCAAATTTAATGATTTGCTTTAGTTTTTCCATCCCCAAAGCAGGACCTTTAATTCCTTTAATACCAGCAGCTCACTGCCTTGTACTTCCACACAACTGAGCAAGGTACAGTTTGCCCACAGGAAGCAATTTGGAGCTTTAGACCTTCTTGGATAGTGCCTTGGAATTGTCTTCTGCCTCCGTGATGGAAGACCAGCATCTGGGTGCAAAGGAGCTTAAGGTGACATATTCAGGGCTGAAATTGGGAAGGCCATTCCCCAGCTACTGCTCCTCATCACTGTTGCCAGTTCAGGTCAGGAAAAGCTAAATAATTTGTTTAACCTGATCCCCTTTTCCTACCTTGAGGGAAAACTCCTATAAGCTCACTGTAAACACAATTATGCCATGTGAGGCTTTCATTAATCTAGTACAAACCACAGCCTGACATACACTGGGCAGGGTTGCTTTTTTTTTTTTTTCTTCACTCTTTTTCAGCAGCAGCTTATCCTTACACTTCCTACCCAGAGGTGGTTATTTGTACAGTGTGAGTTTGGGACAAGATAGAAGTTACCAGGGGCAATCTTTGCCACTGCAAATGTGTTGTTAAGGATCCAGAGATGGTCTTGGATTTTTATGATAGGGCTTGGGGGGCTCAAAGTTAATCATGAAGTGCTGAAAAGTCATTTTATAAATAAGGGACTGAGTCCCATAGGTCACCCAATGACTGGGGTTCATTTATTTAGCAAATATTTATTAGATGTCTACTTTTTGATGATCCTGAGCTAGACACGGAGATGTCATCGTGAACAAGGGAGATGTGGTATTACCCAGAGAGCCCAGAGTCTGATGGCCTTGAACTGGTCTTCTTTCTAGTATACAGCCCTGTAGGCTCAGACAGTAGCTAGGGGCAGCCACAACTTTGGGTTGGGGGAAAACTTTGTTTATCAAAGTCTTTCAACCATAACCCACAATAACAAAGACACTAACGTTTCATCTCAACATGAATAATATTCATATACATAGTGATAGGATATACATGTATATCACTAAACAAAAGTATTAACCATATATAAAAAAATTCTAGAAACAACATTTATGTTTATTAAGTATGATGTACTCTAGTATTTTCTATTTTGTTTTAAAATATGCATTAGAAGGTGAAGGTTTGGTTTGTAGCAGAGCATTCCTGGAAACTTAAGGGTGTGGTGACATTGGTGGAATTGTGATTTAATAAGTTTTTCAAGGATTTGAAGGATTATGGTGTGGAGGATGAAGAACCAGCTGCTCTTGCTTGCTTGAGACGCTGGGGACCAAGTCAGAGGAAGTGAGTTTAAGTGGTAATGGCTGTGAATTAGAGTAGACACAGAGGCTAGCGGCAAAGGCTGCCAGTAGATGTTGTCAAAGCTCCTTCCTGGGAAAATGCCATCTGCTGGAAATGGAAGTGGGGGAAGATGACAGGCCCCCACAGACACTACACCATAGGGGCTTGGGGACTTTTGGAGAGAAGGGATCAGGCTCATTGGAAAGTGGCCATGTGGCCACACACTCCAGAGATGCATGGAGCATATAGAGAAGTTCGGGAACTCATGAGTCTAGCCTCTGGAGGAACCCCTTGCCTTCTAGAATCTATAATCCAACTTCTGTGCAGCCCATCTTTCTCAATGAGTTAAAAGAGAGACAAGGGAATACAACATTATTCACAAGAGCAAGTTGGTTCCTCTGAGCTCTGTGAAAGAACTGGAGATGTTTATTAGGAGAGGAAAAGGCTAAGAAGACCCACCGAGTGTCTCCAAATATTCAAAAGCTGTCACACGGAAGAATGAGATTTTGTATGTGTTTCTTTGGATGACATAACTAGAACCAATAGGTGATAGAAATAGGGAGATAGACTTTAGCTCAAAGTAGGAAAGAACTAAGGTGTAAATGCTGCCCAAGGCTACAAGTGAGATCAAAATTACCAGTCTTCACTGAGTTCCTCCTGCGTGCAGCGTACTGTGCCAGCCCATGGAATGCACTGCTCTTGATTTGGCAGGAAAAAAAAAATCTGCACTGATTGAGAAATAAGATTTGGTAACTTCTTACATTTCTTTCAATTCTAAGATCTTGTTCAAGGTTTCCCGTAATTTGGAAAGAAGATCTGTTAAGACCACAGTGATGGGGCACCTCTCAGTGGAGTTTCCATGGCAACTAGGAGCAAGAACTACCACTGACAGAAACGACTGATACTGTAGACTTGCTTAGGGAATTTTGAATGACCAAGAGCCTATCTCTCATTGTCTATCTTAGGGCCCCCTATCATCCATGAGATAAAGCCCAAGCTACTCAGCCTGGTCAACTGATGTCCCAGTGATTGCAATATCACGTCTTCCTGCTGCTGAATGACAATTCTCCACGCTGGCCTGCCTGAACTGCTCACTCTCCTCTGATGTTGGTGCCTACGCTCACTCTTCCAGCTTTCTGGAAATACCTCTTTTCCTCTTCACAGTGCCACTGGTGCCTACCATTCCAAGCCCTTCTCTGTGAAGCCTTCCCTGACCTGCCTACTCAACACTCTGTCTTCTCGCCTGTTGCACACCCTCTCTGTATTAGTCATTTCAGATTTGTTACATTGTCTGATGGCATCTCTTAGGCAGATGTCTAACTTTGGGCATGTGTATAATTTGCTTCCTCAACTGGGTTGTGATCTTCCTGTGGGAAGTCTCCTATTCTACTTATTTGTTACATTGTCTGATGGCATCTCTTAGGCAGATGTCTAACTTTGGGCACGTGTATAATTTGCTTCCTCAACTGGGTTGTGATCTTCCTGTGGGAAGTCTCCTATTCTACT
>NW_007726286.1:158439-164965 GCF_000696425.1 Galeopterus variegatus | reverse complement strand
GTGTATAATTTGCTTCCTCAACTGGGTTGTGATCTTCCTGTGGGAAGTCTCCTATTCTACTTTGCCGTATCCTCTTGCCGTAGTGCAGAGCATGCATTCAGTTCATATGAAGTCGGCTGTAAGTGAACAGGACCTTTCACCATCCAGTCTTGTTGCAACACAGTCACAGCTCAGGGCTATTATTTATATAAATGGAGAAAGTCTTGTAGATAACAATGTTGAAAACATTTCAAGATGTTTGTGGCAGGCTCATATTTCACATGGGTTTTAAACAATAAGGGTTTTTATTTTTACTTGATTTATTTACAGACACTTATATAGCATTTATAATGTGCCAAGCCTTGGCCATTGGAGTCCATGAGTCTTTTAAGGAGTGTGCCATTTCTTGTTCTCATTTTCTTTGACATGACCCATTGGTATGTCACTGCATGGCGTGACATTCACTCATTCCAGTTCTGTGTGGCTGGTAAAGATTTAGAATTCTGGAAAGACTGTAGGGTCCTCTGGGACAGGCTTCTGTTTTCTTGTGGGTTTGTAACTGTCTACAATGAGCCACAGCTCTCTGACTTCTCTAGCAAGACTTCTGGTGTTTCTCCACAGCCTACTTCTCTTACAGCACTTTAGCCCCATTCTTTTCTCATAGGACTCTGCTTTTCTCCTTCTTGAACCATTTCATGACTGTGGCTTAAAGTCTCTATCCTCCAGATGTTTTCCATCCAATGGTGGAGTAGAGGATGGGCCTTAAGAAAATTCTCAGAAGGAATATTTTTCTTGAAGGGCTGTCCCATACATGGAAATGTGATATGATATATGATCATGTCACGGAGAAAATCTGCTTCTTTCAGAATCGGGGGAGTTTATTATTAAACTCTTGCCTTATACAACCCTATTTACCTTACCTACCTCATACTACCCTACACACACACACATACACACACACACACACACACAGAGAGTCTCATCTGGGCTTCTAAACATCTCACAGAGCTGTGCATTAAGCTAGAGTAAGATGGAGAGAGAGAGAGAGTCTCATCTGGGCTTCTAAACATCTCACAGAGCTGTGCATTAAGCTAGAGTAAGATGAAGTATATATCTTCTCGAAAATAGAAATCAAAACCTCATTTTCTGACAACACAAAATTTTTCTTAAACAATAGATTTAAGAGGATATAATTCTGGGATTTGGGAGTTGTGACCTTAGTCAGTAAACTCTGCATTTTACAAATGAGGAAACTGAGGCCCAGAGCAGCTGAATTATTCACTTAAGGCTATACGGTTCTTTCATGATAGAACTACTTAGACTTTCCTTCTCCTGTGTTCCAGTTGGTTACTACTCAAAGGGGATGATGACACATCCCAACAGCTCATGGGATAACGCTTTTCTTACTCAGGCTCAGCACCAGCGGTCATGCCCTGAAGAACATTGTTGGTTGACTGCTGTTTTATTTGGATGCACTAACCCTGGGATTTGTTTTGAAATTGATTGGCCCTGACCATTTCCTAGTATCATAAATAGGCAAAGAATGGATTTATTCTGTTGTTATTTGAATTGCATGCTTTTCTAAAAAGCTTATTAGATGAAAGCTCAGGAAACCAAATAGGTTGGATCTTTCAAAGAAGTTCAAAGAAAGAAAGAAAGAACGCTTTCCAGATGACAATAAATGTTGTGATGATTAGGAGTTGATCTTATGTTTCCAAAGGGAACATTGAAAGCATCAAGAGGGCTTATAAAAAGACTGTATTTACCAGTTCTTCCATTGAATCAATGTAATTAGATTTGTTTCAGCAAACGTTAAGGACTGCTGAATGTATACAAGGCAGTGTGGAAGCAGGAGCATCAGATGGATATAAAGGATATGGGACCTGGTCCTGCCTTCACACATTAGCGGCCTAAGGGGAAAAGTGAAGACACTTGAGCAGTGTTCTCCAGAATCATGCTCCTCATTGAAGAAGACAACTTTCCCCCATAAGAAACTGACTGCGGTTTGGTCAAAGATATATGAAGAGCTGCATTCTTATGAAATCAAGTCCTCAAATTTATCTGTAATTTTTTTCTAACTTTTATTGAGTATATTTATGACACCTGTTGCATTCTTCTGATAGAATAACAAGTTCCATGCATTTCCTATGGATAAATGTAAACATTATACCTGTGATTAATCTTTTAAATATATTTTGTTGTATGCAATAAATAGAGTATGCTTTTTCTTCGTACCCAAACTGCTTTCTCTAAGTTCCTGTGAGTGGGCAGAAGGAAGGGAACCACCAGGGAAAGTCCACGGCCACTTTGTTTTCTCCTTTGCAGTTTTGTAGATATTGTGTAGACATTGCAAACATCCTTTGCAAGTGTTCCCGATTGAAGAAGCTTCTATGACTTTATTTCAGTCTCCTTCTTTGATATACTTCAGTCAGGCCTCCATTCTCTCCCCCTCTTCCTCTTGTTTCTTTTGCTCTGTTTTCTCTCTTGCTTTCTGGCTTGCCTTGCCAGCTCATTATTTCTTTTGGAGATGAGAGAACAAGAACAATGCAAATTACTCCAGTAGGGTCACACCATGCCTCTATTCAAGTGCTGGATAAATTGTCTGCATTTCAAAAAAGCAATCATGCTGATGATGTGCTTGGACTTTTATTGTCCCTTTGGCTCTGGCTACACATTAGGATGATGTCTTCAGGGAATAGCCTATAGAGTCTCATGTGTTTTTTTCTTGTAACCAGTTGCTTTGGGAATGCCAGTTGGTTATGGATCTGCTGGACGCCAAGTGTTTCTTTCTGTTGCTGTTGTTAGTCTTCCAGCATTCATGCAAAAATGCTTACATATTTTGGCCTCCTTCCTTCCACTTCCTACACCTGTTGGTTGTCTGATTAGGTGCACAAATAAATTGTCTCAATATCCCCTTATGTGAATGGAGTCTTTCCAAATTCCTCTAATGAGACCCCAGAGTCCAAAGCTTACATTCTTCTTCTTGGAATCCCAGTCTGTTAAAGTGGAAGCCACCTCAGCATCTGGTTTAGTGGTATCAATTATTTTTCTTTATAACTGGGGGAAGCCTTTTTTCAAACCAAATTTTAAATCTTCAGTGGAAGCTGATTGATGTAGCATTAGTTCATGTATCTGAATCGATTTGACCATATGTATTTGTGAGTGCATGTGAGAGTGTGTGTGTGAGAGAGAAAAGGGATTAGGGGTAGAAACTCAGCCTGCCACTTGGCACAATGATGGCACACCCCAGAGAAAGTATGAGATGGGAGAGGTGATTCGGTTCTTCTTCGCTTGGTTTTGGTTCCTTTGTACTTTTCATGTGCATATTTGGGTGATGTAGGAGTTTTTTAACAGTAATTTTGATTCTATTCCATTTTTCTTTATGAGCTCATCCCAGGACCTTACAACTATGGCTCCTCGGATTGAATTAGGGATGAGGACTCATATCCTATCCTCGTTCCCCACCTCTTTCCTCCCTAATACAGGTTCCGAGAAGCACAGTTTATAAGCCTAATTTCATTCTTTGTGCAAGGAAACCTAGACTTAGAGATGGAGTTGACTTGCTCAAGGTCACACAGCTGGTTATTACTAGCTGGAAACTGAATTTCTACTTTCTCAGACCCATAGGCCATTGCTCTGAAAACAGCATATTGGCTTCACCTTCCTTCTTTTGGTTTAAAATCTCCTCTAGCACCTTATAAATATTTATTGTCCATGTCTGGTGCCACTTTAGTTCAAGCTGAGAGCAGATTTCCTATGGACCTATTGCCAAAGATCTCCCCTTAAACTTTACCCACTTGCTAGTGTTCAAAACAACACTCTTCATTCCTTTTCATCATCTCATGCGTGGAAGCTTAAATTGTTCTTTCTCAACAACTTATCTGGGCCCTGCTCACAATATGAGCAATGTTTCTAGAATACCTTGAACATTAAAGTCTGTCTAGTATTCCAGCATTCATTAACTATTACTAACAACCACTAAATTGGAGGAGATATTTACAATGGACCTGGCACTGTGTTAGGCACATTATAAAAATTTTATTAGTCAACTCTTACAACAACTTCTGAGGTAGGCACTGTTTTCCATTTTCCAGATGAGATGATGAGGCTCAGAGAGCTCGTACAGCAGGCAGCAGGGCTGGAATCTGAGCCCCGATTTGTCTGGCTCTAAAGCCTGTGCTTTGGATCTCCAGGATCTCCTGACTCTCAGTCCTTTGGAGCCTCTACTTCTTTATGCCATCAGAGCCCAATTTATTGTATAAAGTATTTGTTGCATAACTATCACAATTAAGGGGAGGTGCCAGGTGGCCTAAAATGATTTTAACTCCAGTTTATAAAGCAAAGACTGTAGATGAACTTGTTCACCAAATTCTGAAATACTAGGGCCAGCAGGCAGTTTGGAAGTTTGAGGTAAGTTTAGGGAAAATAAGGAAATAATACTTCTCCTAGCACATAATAAAGTCATGGAACTCATTACCCTGAGAGTCTGTGCAGACAGGAAATGTAAATGGATTAAAAAAGAGTTTGGACAAATTTATGAATGACAGAGTCATAAAAGGCTTCTAACAGAAGCTGGAATATACGAGGTATGACTATAAAGCAATGAAAAAATTTTTTTAAACATACTCCAGAACTTGTACATCCAAATAAATATATATTTTTCCTTCAAAGTAGTTGCCTTGGGAGAATATTAATACTTGCTTATTTTAATATTGCTTGCTTGCTGAAAACATTAGGAACCCATTTAGAAATTTAGAGGCTTAAGTGTACCCCTCTCCTTTTACAGATGAGGAAACTGAAAGCTATAGTAACTAAATAACCTGCTCACAGTCACATAGAAGCAGCTCTGGGGTTAGAATCCTGGTCTCCTGACTTCTGGTTTATTGCTCTTTTTACTGCCACATGCTGTCTTCTGCTATAGATTTCTCTGGGGTTGATGACTTTCTTTAGGATACCCTAATGGTGTAAATCTTTATCCTTTGTGAATAGGTTTCTGGGACAGCCAAAACTGATTTAGATTTAAGGTTGATGATTAAGCTGTATTAATATTATTTGTTCAAAACCTCAACTTGTTTTTTTCTTCTAAAGAAAGAGGCAGTAAAATCACATTTCCTTGGCTACCTGTGAACTGGCTTCCTGTTGGACACCTTCAACTGTCCCTGAAGAATGTATAACACACCTTCACTTTTAGATTACTCTTCATAAGCCATGTTTTTGAGCTGGACTGCGTGGCACCTCCTTTTCCACTACATGTAATGAAAGCACAGTGAAAGGAAATCACTCTCTCAAGGACAAAAGGTAGTGAGTGGACAAGCAGCTCCTCTGGGGCCAGAGGAGATGGCTTCAGAGCTCTCAGAACTCCTGGAAGGAATGTTGCAGCTACCCCAGAGTCCTCCTTCAGACAGATCAAAGGTATTTTGAGTAATGAAAAAGGAGAGAAGAGGCTTGACAAATCAGGGTTAAAACCTGGGCAGAGACCACTGTTGACAGTGAAAAGATAAAAAGAGAATTGCAGAGATCAGATGAAAAAGAGGAGAGATGGCTGGGGTCTCCCCAGAGGCAGCAAATGTGGGTAATGGGCATGGACCTCATTAAGAGCCAACGAAGGACAGAGGCCACTGGAAGCTCATTGGTTTATATTCATTCATGCCCTGCCAGTTGAATTCACTTTGATCACCAAATATCCATTTCACTTGGATTTCTAAGAAAAAGAAGGAGGGAGGGGAATGATAGAAGGAGGGAGCGAGCATAAAGAAATCCCAAAGTCTGTAAAGCATGTTAATAATTTTTGCTTGGGCTTGGAAACTTTGCTTCCTCAAATGGATTTACAGCCCTGAACCAAAGCTAACACAGAAAAGACAAACATGTCATGGAAAGTAACATGTTGACATGTGTTGATGTCTCAGCCAAAATTTATAACATAACCCAGAAGGAACTCTTGAGATGCATGGCCATGCATCCTGGTTGATGGCATGTTTCTGGGGAATTCTGGTAGGAGGTGTCCCAGAGAGGTCAAGGCCAGTAAGGGAAGCTGGAAGCAGTGGCTCTTGGTTCTGTGGACTGAGGCTGTTAACAAAAATTAACCTTTGCTTTGTGATGCTTGAAGCAGACGTTACAGAAAAACTGGATTGGGTAGAAATGGAAAAGAATGGTTATCAGATTTGATGAAATCTTTGGAGAAGAATCAGTAAGAAGAGAAAAGATATATATCTGTATGTTTATACACACACGTACGTACTGAAAACACTCTACATATTTGGGGGGCTTGGCCAACTCTGCAGTGTGGTGAAAATAAATATAGGGCTGTGCAGTCCTGTGTGTAGGTGTGTAGATGCACGCAGGCCCACTGCACACACACACACACGACTTACCTCATGCAACTGAATTATTATGTATATTTTTTGGCTAGTAAAGAGGAAAGAGGGGGTTGAGCCTTAGCTGTAGGTGCGAAGTTGCTAATAGTAGGAAACTGCTTATTCTGAAAACTTCTACAATTCCACTTAATCCCATCTTGGCTTTGACCCAACCCCATAGAGCCTTGTGGATT
>NW_007726286.1:156171-157229 GCF_000696425.1 Galeopterus variegatus | reverse complement strand
CTAGGACAAGGAGATACGCACTGGTTCTGTTCAGTGTTCTGTGTGTTCAACAAATGTGGTAGTGACTCACCATGGAAACTTGTTGTCCCTTGACAAACTAAAACAAAATCCTTGCCCTGCCCACCCCCCACCATTTCTAAGAAGCTGAACACAGGGAGTCAATTCCAGCTCATGGTGGCCCTCTTCTTGAGTTTAGATGAAAGGAACCCTTGCTTTGTATGTTCAGGTTTCAAATGTAAACTTCATCAATAAAGAGCAATGAAAAAAAAAAAATAGGGCTTCAGCAGGAATCTCAGAGTCTGACAAGCCCTAGTGAAGTTTGCAGCCTAAGGATGCCCTCAAATTCCAGCTCAGCCCCTTCTGTGAGAGTCTCCTTGCCAGATCTCTCCCTGTCCCAATCTCAAGAGCTTCTCCTACTCCCTAACCACTGACCATGCCCACATTATGGAAATATTTTAAAAGGAAATGGGAAATAGGAACTGGTCCCATGGATCCATTTACCTGATCCTTGTGTAATGCTAAAAAGGTAACATCTGGCCCACTTTAAATCCATGTGGATTTGAGAAAAATGGCACCTGTCAGAAAAAAAGCTTTTTCTTGAAGCATCTGTTGTGACTTAATCTTTCCATTGATCAAGAACAATTTTCTTAGAGCCATTCTTCAGACCAATCCCACACAGTAAGCTACTGGGATATTTACAGGGAAATTATCTCAGTAGCTTACTGTGTGGGATTGGTCTGAAGAATAGCTCAAAAATTAAGGCACAAGGTATTAAAGGACCTGTTCAGGCTGATTCATGATCCTGGACACTCAAAGCAGACTGTGTCCTGGCTGAGGAGTTGGGTAGGAGATGGGAGAGTGGATGACTTCTGGGCCGTGTGGCCCAGCCCCAAGTCCTGTGTATGAGCACCCCAACAAACCAGCCATCAGCGCTTTGGGGCCCACCACTGTCCTGCTCTGGGAATGAGGGCCAGTTATTTAATCTCTCTGGAGCCCAGTGTCTTCATCTGTAACATGGGGATAAGAGTGGGTACCATGACAATCAACTTGGCATTTTC
>NW_007726286.1:153785-155302 GCF_000696425.1 Galeopterus variegatus | reverse complement strand
CTTAGGGGTGAGAAAGGGTTTGAGGATGGCATAAGCCTCAGGGACGGGGGTGGGGGTCAGGGAAGGGGTGAAGTTCCTGGATGGGCTGGAGGGAACAGACCACATGAGCTTTATCAAGAGGACTGTCTTTAACGTGCCTTTTTTGGACGATAGATTCCATAAGTTTGGGGGTGAGGTTTAAGTGAGATAATGTCTGTGAAGAGCGCACACCTGGCGAGTGTGGAACTAGTGTCGGCGCTCCTTACCTCATTCCTTCCTCCTTCCTCCCTTCCGTCCTTTCTCCCTCTCTGGCTGATTTCAGAGTCATGCTCTTAACCCCGAGCTATACTACCTCTTAAACTTAACTTCTCAAAGACTGAGTCCTGCCATGACACAGAGGGACTGGTACTAATTTCCCTGATGTCTGTGGGTCACAAAGCCCTAATGCTCCATCAATTAAAAGATTGTATTTGTTGAATCTCCCTCCATCATCTCAGAACTCTCTTCTGAAGGATCTCTTAGGTCTATTGATTCTGCCCCATTCTGGGTCATTAGCTGATCATTCACTGGTCCTCAGCTGGATGGAAGGAGAGTGGAAGACATTACGCAGGGTTCCAGGAGCCCGGCATGGAGATGATCTGGGNTGGAAGGAGAGTGGAAGACATTACGCAGGGTTCCAGGAGCCCGGCATGGAGATGATCTGGGTTCACAAGGAAAAGTGGGCAAAGAGGCATAAGGGTTGCATCACATGTGAGGGGCTAGGGAGTCAGTGGGTGGGAGCTGAGTTGGCCGAGAACCCCGTGTTGTCCTTGCTCTCTGAACTGCCCTGGGCTCAGAACCCTACTGCCCAAGATCTGACTTGTCACCTAGGAATAGGGTGTCGGGAGAAGTTCACATCCTGTGACTGAGATTTTACTTACCCAGGTAGAGCAGGGATTTCTTTCCCTCTCCACAGCCCACTTTCTTTCAAGCCCACATCTCTGTTGGGGAAGAAATCTTTGAGAACAAAAGAAACTTTTTTTAGTGAAAAAACATATTATAGTTATGTTATATGAGGAGGTCAACATGGGGAAGAGAGCTTTGCTGGGTTTATGGACGCCCCTTTCTGAACTATCTCAGGAACCTGAAGCCTCAGCAGTAAGGAAGGCTCTCAGGGTCCCCTGCAGGATGGAGCTGGGGCTGTGGGGCACGCGGGGGTCGGAAGGTCCCTGGTATGGGATCCTGGGTTACAGAAGAGGGAGGACAGGGAGGCATGCGCTCTCCACTCTCCACGCTGACATAGACATCATCTAACTTTCTTTTTATTATTGAATAACTCTGATCATCTATCTAGACTAAAAAAAACTACTCTTCATCATTCTTAAGGCCTGCAGTGGATTCCATGAGACAAAGAGACTTTTTTTTTTTTAAGCTTTCCAGCCTGTCTTTCCAGGTGGCTTGTGATGGAGCCCTCATGGATTCAGCGAGCTGGGGAACATCTTGAGAAGAAAGCCGAGGCTGTCTGGGCTGATGTGCGGTGCTGCTCCCAGAGGTCCACC
>NW_007726286.1:150786-153261 GCF_000696425.1 Galeopterus variegatus | reverse complement strand
TCTTGAGAAGAAAGCCGAGGCTGTCTGGGCTGATGTGCGGTGCTGCTCCCAGAGGTCCACCCTGGCCGAGCCCCTGCTCCTTGCGGTGGGGTGGCTCCCAGGCCCCTGATGTTTGCAGCCACAGTACACTTGTGCCATTTCTGCCAACACACACAGTTATACTATCCCTTAATTAGAAACCCTCTCTTTATACCAGGGAAAGCCTCAGCTGCTTATCAACAAAAACATATTTGTACCGTGGCCTTAAACACACACACACATAAATAGCCAATTATTCCCCATTCATAGATTCTGGCAAGACACAGGGGAGAGCTGTTTGCTTTCCCTTAGGCCAAATTAAGACTTGCCTTTCATGGCAACTTATTTGCGGGAGTAATTTTCCACCTCATTTAATTAGGCTAATTGGTTCAGCAGCCCCGTCAAGGGGCAACACTGTGCTGGGTGCTTGGGGCAAATTACTCCCGTACTTTTTGGACTTGATTAGTTTTCCTGTTTTCAAACCCAGCTCGGCCTTTTTTAACCTGTGTGTCTGGCTTTGCGGCACATGGGTAAGTACATGTGGGGAGCCACTAATTTATTAAGCGCTTTCAAAAAAGCTGGGTGCTAAGCCCAGGCGGGTGATTCTATCCAAGGAACAATTAGCCCACTGAAGCGAGAGAGTGAACTAAAATAACTGGGTCCCTGGTGATAGTGAATTGGGCAGATTTCAGTGCAATGAAGTGTCGTTATTCTCTTCAACTATTAGTTTGGATTTTCGAGGAGGCACTCTATAGGCCATGATCTGGTGCATCTAGTTCATAGATTGCTATGAATGGCTTTTAGGAAAAATAAATGAGGGGTAGGTACTTAGATCTTGCTAAATTGCAAAATGGGTTTCTACTGTCTTCTCCGTGTTCTCTTACTTGCCCGTTTTCTGATACTTGTGTGTTTTATGGGTTGCTAGATGAAGAGGAACATGTACACAATGAAAAGGAAACACTTGCTCGTTGAGGCTGCACTGTGGCAGGCATTGTCCTTGATTCTTCACATGTATTAATTCATTTAATCCTCATTACAACCTGATGAACTAGGTGTGATCGCTATCCCCATGTACAGATGAGAAAACTGAGGCATGAGAGGTTGAGGGATTGGCCCCAAGTCACACAGCTGGTGAGCAGGGAGCCAGGACTCCAGTGCCCCGTTCTTTACTACGACTCCAGGAAATGCTTCTGGTGCAGAAAAATGACATATTTCTAAGCTATGAGAGAAGGTACATTCTGAGTGAGGGTCATGTGTTCTACTTCTGCAATGATATATAAACTCCCTCCTGTTAAATTAATGAAGAAAATGAGACTGTGTGTCAATGTTGACCTAAAACGGAGGTTGGCAAACTTTTCTGTAAAGGGCCAGATAGTAAATATTTTAGGTTTCGTGGGCCACATGTGGTCTCATTGGAACTTCTCAACTCTGCCCTGTAGCACAAAAGCAGCTGTAGACAGTATGTAAACAAGTGGCTATGGCAGTGTTCCAATAAATCTTTATTTATAAAAACAGGCAGCTGGTCAGATTTGGTCCATAAGCCATAGTTTGCCAACCCGTGGTCTAAAAAATGGTATTCATACGGGCTTAAACCATGACAAAACATTCTGAAATCCTAAAAACAAAACAAAATCTATCATCCTTTTATTTTCCTTATAATCTAAGTGCATTTATGTTTTCTTGCCTAGGCTAACTGATTTCTTTAGGCTCGTTTTCTCTCTCTGTTTCCTTTTTACAGGTGACAATTCCATGCATTGCATGAACCTGAACTTGCCGTTTTTCCAACCTAAAAGCAAGGGTGATCAGGACACCAACAGTGATGGTGGGCGAGAGGCAGAGCCCCTCTCCAATAAACAACCTGGACTGTTTATTGGGGTTTTGTGGCAAATAGGCCTCAGGGAAATTGTGGGAGCCTGAGGGTGGCAGAGACACATAGTGGGGTGTGCCCTGTTGTCAATGACCAATAGCAAATATGTCTTCACTCTGTACGCCATCAAGAACACCTCTGTAATAATTTTCCTGTCCTCATTAAGTTTGAGTTTGCAAGGAGGCTCTTCAAAGCCAAGTTAAATACTCTGAGGCTTTATGTCTGAGATTCAGGCTGCTGCCACCCAGAGAGGGGAAATGCCTGGCATTAGAGCTTCTGCCACAGAAAAAGATCCAGGGAGTGGTGGGAAGGGGGCGTAGGGAGGGGGCTTTCTTCCTAGAGAAATCAGCATAATACTTTAATTAAAATAATATAGTCTTGCAAGGAAAAAAAAAGATAAAGCAACTTGAACATTCGTAAGTACAAGACTTCAAAAGGGGATTTTGACTAATCACTACAAAGAAAAGATAAATGCTCAGGGGGAGGATATGCTATCTACCCTAAATGAATTATTGTACAGTATATGAATGTATTGAAACAACACATTGTACCCCACAAATATGTACAATTAAATTTTTAATGAAAAATTT
>NW_007726286.1:149400-149992 GCF_000696425.1 Galeopterus variegatus | reverse complement strand
TGAAGAGAGAGGTAGGGGAGAAGGTGATAATTTTCTTCTTTATATATCTTTTCTGTTTCTCTTGTTGTATAAATCATCTCATTTTGTAGAACATCATCAAATATAAACTTATTTAAATCATAATAATAAATAATAGAACAATGGTCTCATCCTCAAAAGTAAAGAAAGCTAATTTCCTTTCACAGAGTTGATAGTTATTCTTCTTATTATCTCCAGAGTCAGCGGTGCCTTCTAGAACTGAGCTAGAGGCCCACCGTGGCTACACGAACAGAGCTCTAGGAAGAGCGGCTGTTGGATGTAGGAGAGGCAGGTGCTCAGCCAACCTCATGGGGTGCCTCTGCTGATTCCAAAGACGCCGTTCCTTAGGGACTTCTTCAGACAGGTGTGTTGAAATAGCTGCAGATGCTCGAGAAAGGCCCAGTTTGGGAGAAGATCTGGGAGTCCCTGAGAGGGAGCACCACAGGGGTCGGCGGGCCTTCACCATGAGGTACCACGTACCAGACACTCTGAAGAGGTGAAATTCAGAGGTTGTTCTCAACTTTTTCCAGGTTGCAGACTTGTTTCTGTATTCAGGGGTTTTCTTGCTTTTATT
>NW_007726286.1:146340-147636 GCF_000696425.1 Galeopterus variegatus | reverse complement strand
GAGTTGAGGTCAGGTGGAGTGGTGGCTGTAACAATATAAAGGAATATTTGCAAGCCATCATTATGGGGGAAAAGGAACCCAAGTCCTTGGAAAGAAGACAACGGGGAGCAGGAGATTCTGTTTTCTTGTCATTAATGGGTTGGGCATCACTATTGGGCTTGCTGAGCAGCATGGTTTCTCCTACTCACACCCCTTCTTCCAGAGGTATCAGAGAGCAGCTGGGAGTGGGACGAGACTGCCTATTTAATGGAGCGCCATGAGCCCTACACACCCTTCTCCTGTCTCCTTCCCAGGGGCTTCTGCTCTCTCTAAAGTCAAAGGATGGAGACCTCAAGAGAATCACTTACATGGTTTTATGCAGACACTTGAAAGTAAGTCCAACTGTAGAAGAAGTTGGATATTTTATTCCCTGTTTGTGAAATCCAGTCCCAAGACTTGAGAACCCATTCCTGGGCTGCCAGAGCAGGAGAAAGAACTCTGGAGGGAGATGGCATGGTGTACCACCAGGCAGAGATGAGAACTGCCCCTCTATAGTTCCTGGTTCCAGAGAATATACAAAATAGGTCCTGTACATGTCACTGGCCCCAGTTCTGGGGTTAGGAAGGGTAACTGGGACTTGGGTCTGTAGTTTTGCCAGAGACCAAAGCAGTTTGGGACATCCATCAGAGCAAGTAGGAAATCCATTAGCCAGAAAACAAGGGAAAGATGTGGCCTAGTCTCCCAGAAGAGCACCTATGCCTAGCGGAGCTGCTGTAAATTGAGCTGCTTGTCAACAAAGCTGCTGGAACCACCACCACCTGACCATGTTAAGTTCATAGATGAACCAAGTCAGCAGTTATAACCAACCAAGGCAGAGTCTGGAAAAGTCTGAAAGCTCACTGTGGGCATTACATAAGGAGATATATTCCTTCTATCCCTCTGCTCTCCACCCCAATACAGGAGTGAAGAGGAAGGTGGACGTGTGTGAGAGCAGACTGTGTCTCACTGCCTTCCCCTGGCCAAGCCACCTGAGTCCAAGTGGAGCCTGCTCTGAGGTAGGGAAGGTGGGAGAGAAGCGCTTCCTCCTGAATATGGGATTGGAGATTTAGAATTGAGAGCACCGACTCTTACAGAACTGAAACGAGACTGCTTGGATAATTAATGGTGATGGCAAGGGCATGCTGTTATCTAGTGCCCCATGCAGGGGAAAAAGGCAGTTTCAACAGAGCCCAATGGGTAGCAGACGCTCAATAAAGGAAGCCTTTTCAAGTTTATCTTCCAATTAGTTGAGATTCCTCATTAAATTAACTTGTGGAG
>NW_007726286.1:142433-145267 GCF_000696425.1 Galeopterus variegatus | reverse complement strand
ATGGACATTTAGGTTTTCTCTGGCAAATCTTAGTACTCCAGCACACTCAGCTGCACCACACAGCTTTAATTACCCTGCCACGTGCCACCATGGTTACTGCTGCCCCTGTCTAGTGGAAATGAATCAAATGTGGGTAAAATCAAATGCCCAACTATATTAATACACCCTTGATAAATATGCCATGGTTCAGGTACCAGAATTTGGTTGGACTCTGAGCCCAAGGCATAACACCACCTTTTGTACAATGTCTTAAATTAAATTGGTCCACTTGATATTGGCATCTGAGTCCAGCCATCAAATACTGTAACAAATGGCTCTATATATCTCACCCTCTGTTACTCCTTCTCCTCCTAACAATTAATGAACAATGAAAGGTTATGTGGTTGAGATATTTAGGCATTTGGATTTGTGCAGGAGGCACACAGCACTGGGCAGGAGCAGGAAACTTCAAACCTAGAACCTACTCAGGAGGGAACTCATGTTCCCAGAAGACACAGAAGATGAGATGGTAGCTGCCTGATAATGACTTCCCAGGCCTTTCAAAACTTCCTCAAATTGGCTTTACTGACATTTCCTTGATAGGAATAAATCCCCTTTTATTTGATTCTAGAAAAATGAATACCGATAGTTGCACCCAGATAAGGGAGAATTCTTGTCATTGCAATTTTGAGAACAAGGCATGGGAGAAACCTTAGAGGAGGCATTAAAATCTCCCTTTACTCTGCCCTTGTGAAGTATTTAGACACTCATTCATCGAGGACATCTCAACAGGGGTGATATTGCTCTCTAGGGGGCAAAAATTGGTTGGGGAGGGAGTTAGGTATTAGAAAGGCTTGCAGCCTTCCAAAGCTCAACTTTATCCAACAACATAGACAGATATACAGAATATTTGTGGTATCCAAATTTAATGAGGGCGAGAGGACAACTAGGAAAGAAATGTCTAAAAAGCCTCCTTAGGGGAAATATAATTAAAAAAAAATTCAGAAACACTAGTCTAGGGAAGAAAATAGACAGAAAACAGAGCGCTTTCAATTTAAAAAATGCTGGATAATGTCTTTCCACTTTCCTAAACAAATATAAATTCTTCTCTTAAGGACTCCTGTGAGAGAATTAGATTTATAGATGGCCTCTGCTTGTGAATGAAGATTTGCCTCTGTTTTCTGGCTTCCTTGGAGGTCTTAGACCCAAAGGATCCTATACACACCAAATCTTGCCTGTTTTTTCCAGGCCACTTAAATGTTATATTGATGTTGGGCTAGAAGGAACAGTTTCCAAGTTTCATCTCTCACAGATGCATTGTCCTAGCCTGTTAGCAATGTTCAGAGTCTATGGGTGTCTTTATAACTTAGCACTGAATAAATGTGGTAAGGTCTGGGAGTCATTCAGAAGAATTTATTCCACATAAATAAAAATGCAGAATGAGTAACAAGGCAAAGTAAGCTAATGGGGGGATTTCTGTACATGAGTACTACATTCCATCAATAGCTTGATGCATTCTCCTTTCCTGCTTTGCATGTTTATGGGCACCGTTAGTCAGAATTAACTAGCCACATTGTCCTCAAGTAGGAATTGTTAACCAACTGAAGGCTGGTTCCTCAGCAGGCCCTGCAGGCAGCAAGCTTGGCACAGTGGGCCATCTCCTCACTTTTCCTCCCTTCAGCCTGATGTTTCACAGTACTATCTTCTTTGGAACACTGGTTGCCCCATGATACATGCCAGCACCATGGCCCAGTGGCCTATGCCTGGATCAGTGTCCATCACCACCAGCCTTGGCAACCTCTCCAGCAGGTGAGGAAATGTTGTGAGGTCAGAGAAAAAATGGCTTAAGTGAGGCTCACAGATACCACACCAATTTTCATTAATAAACCTTGATTTTAATATCTTCCAGGGATGCAAAGATGTTTTAATATTTGAAAATCAATCAGTGTAATTCACTGTACTAACAGGTTTAAGAAAAAAATTACATGATGGTATCAATTGATCCAGAAAAAGCATTTGACAAAATTCAACACCCATTCATGATAAAAACTCTCAGAGAAATAGGAATAAAGGAAACTTCCCTAACTTAATAAAGACTATCTGCAAAAAAACTACAGCTAAAATTATACTTAATGGTGAAAGATTGAATGCTTTCCCCTTAGTACTGGGAACAAGGCACGGGTGTCCACTCTTATCACTCTTATTGAACATTGTGCTGAAGGTTTTAGCCAGTGCAATAAAGCAAGATAACAAAATTAAAGGCTCACAGATGGAAAAGAAAGTAACAAAATTGTCCCTATTTGAAAATGACATGATTGTTTATGTAGAAAATCATATGGAATCTACAAACAAAACCTTTTAAAACTAATAAACGATTTCAGCAAAGTTGCAGGATATAAATAAACATACAAAAGTCAATTGTATTTGTATATACAAAATGAAAAATGCAATACCATTTACAATCACTCAAACTAGATGAAATACTTAGATGGAGGCCTAACAAATCATGTTCGGACTTGTATGCTAAAAACTACAAAATGCTAATGAAAGAAATTAAAGACAATCTAAATAAATGTAGAAACATACTGTACTTATAGGTTTAAAGATGATGTAGTAAGACACCAATTCTCCCCAAATTGATATGTAGATTTAAATCAACCCCTATAAAAGTCCCAGCAAGATTTCAAATATTTATAGACAAAATTATTCTAAAATTTATATGGAAAGGCAAAGAAACTAGAAGAACTAAAATGATTTTGAAAAATAAGAATAAATGAAGAGAAATCAGTGTACCAGTTTTAAAGACTTATAGCTGCAGTAATCCAATTTGTGTGGTATTGGTGGCATGATAAACA
>NW_007726286.1:140626-141614 GCF_000696425.1 Galeopterus variegatus | reverse complement strand
ACATACATCAATGGAACATGATAGGGAACTCAGAAATAGACCCACTGATTTAGCCTAACTCATTTTTGACAAAGGTGCAAAAGCAATTCAACAGAGGAAGGGTAGCCTTTTCAACAAATGGTACTGGAGCAATAAGACATCCATAGTACCCTCCCTCAGCCCCAAAAGAACATTGACTTAAACTTTACACCTTACACAAAAATTAACACAAAATGGATAATAGACTTAAATATAAAACACAAAATTATGAAACTTTTAGAAAAAAACATAGAAGTAAATCTTTAGGATCTAAGTCTAGGCAAAGAATTTTTAGGCTTGATACCAAAAGCATGATTCATAAAAAGGAAAATGATAACGTGGACTTTATTAAAATTCAAAACTTCTGCTCAGCAAAAGATCCTGTTGAGAACATGAAAAGAGAAGCTGCAGACAGTGAGAAAATATTGACAGACTGAATATCTGACAAAGGCATAGTATCTGGAATATATAAGAACTCTCAAAACTCAGCAGTGAAAACAAACAATCCAATTAAAACATGAACAAAATACATAAAGAGACAGTTCAGCAATGAGTATATACAAATGCCAACTAGCACATGAAAAGTTGGCTCAACAATCACTAGGCATCAGGAAAATGCAAATTAAAACCACCACGAGATATTACTGAACACTTATCAAAATGGCTAAAAGAAAAAAAAGTGATGTAACGAAATGCTAGAGAGGATGTGAAGAAACCGGTCACTCATAGGTTGATGGTGGGAATGGACAATGATGTAACTCCCATACCATCCATCATTACACTTTTGGACATTTACCCTGGAGAAAGAAGAACTGTGCTCACACAAAAATCTGTGTGCAAATATTTATAGCAGCTTTATTTAAAATAGCCCCAAACTAGGAAGAAAGCCAATATCCTTCAGTGGGTGAATAGTTAAAAAAAGACTGGCATATACCCACACCCTGGAACATTACTCAGCAATAAAAAGGAA
>NW_007726286.1:137979-138921 GCF_000696425.1 Galeopterus variegatus | reverse complement strand
ACCCAGGCTCTTTCCATACTTTTCTATTAGCATCCTTATTTTGTAGGCTTTGGTCCTTTTGGTCACATGATGGTGTGTGACTCTAGAGATCAAGTCCCCATGCTGAAAAGTAGGTGAGGGAAGAGCAAAGAGATGAAATAGGCTTTTGAGTTAGTTTCTTTGAAAAAGCTATCCAGGAAGTTCCAGTGTCAACGTCTGCTTACATTCATTGGCCAGCTCTGGGTCATATGGCCACTCAGATGTAAGAGAATCTGGTGATATGAGTAGTTTTTGCTGGGTACCTTGATATCCTTCCTCTTCCCCCCAGGAAATTGGAGTTCTCTCAGAAAAATAAGAAAGTAATTGTTATATTGGGCAAAAAACAAGCATTGTCTGTCCCCAGGCTCCTTGCATGATACATTTTCAGGTCCCTTGCTTGTCTCCATTTTCACATCCCTTGCTTGTCCCCACATGTGCGTATTTGCATTGCTTACCTGACTTCTAACATCTGCTTTTCCTGACACGCAGTCTGATGTTAGGTTAATTCAAGTTCCCTTATGAAAACTTCTTTTTCTCTTAAAAGCTTTTAAGATTTTTTCTTTATTTTTTAAAATGCTGAAATATCTCCTATCCCTAGATGGGACATTTTTTTCAAGATCTTACGAGTCCCTTCTGATCTGAAGATTCTTACTGTCTCTCAATTCAGTGAATGTTTCTCTCTCTTTGTGTTTTCGCCTCTCCCTTGCCTGTTCTCTCCTTTAAAAATTTTTATTGAACATATACTGGACTTAGTTCATTCAATAGATTTCCCCCCATGTCTCTTAACTTACCTGTTAACATTTTCCATCTCTTTGTCTTATTGTTCTACATTCTGAGATGTTTGCTTAAAAATTCCAGATCATGGGCCGGCCCGGTGGCTCACTGCTACAGTGTGCCGCTTGGGAGCGTGGTGGCGCTCCCGCT
>NW_007726286.1:136202-137641 GCF_000696425.1 Galeopterus variegatus | reverse complement strand
AAAAAAAAAAATTCCAGATCATGACCTTGGTCTTTAGCCTACTTTGTTCTATTATTGATGTGACTATTCTATTCTGAAAGTATTCATTTTTAAATTTCCAGGCGCTCGATTTTGTTCTTTGAGTGCTTCTTTTTTTGTAGTAGCCTGTTCTTGGTTTCTGAATGCACTGTCTTCTCAAAACTCTCTGTGGATACTAATTACACTTTTAAAAAATACCATTTCTATTCTCTGAATTACGACTGATCTCTTCATTCACCTGATCTTGCTCTTTTATGGAATCGGCTTTTCTTTGATATTGGATAATCATTGGTCACAGGGTTCCCTTACTTTTGTACAAGGCTGTTTGCCCAACAGGCCACTCCCATAAATAGGAGGAGAGGCTGCCAGCTCTGATTAAGTGGTCAAGGTGTGGCTTCCACACAGGGTGCGTGGGCATGGACCAGTGGGGAGAGCCCACAGACGGAACATAAGGAGGAGGTAGTGTCCTTCAGTGTATTTTCCTCCTGGATGGAGTTGCCTTTTTGCTTCCCTACGAATCTAATCAGGGTGGTGGCTAGAGTTACCAAAAGATTTATTTTAGTATAGTCTCAGCCTTAATCCCACACGTGGATCCTCCCAAGGCAGAAACCTATTTTCTTCAGAGTCCAACTCTCAGGTTTATTTCTGGGGGCAAAAGATGCCAGCAGACGTAAGGAAGGGGACAGGCCTCACTTGCCTCAGCTGTTTAAAAAGCAATTTAAAAATAATAAATAGCCTGATGATTGCTAAAAGATCCTCAACAGAATGTGAGGGCTGAGAAAAATGACTGATGCTCATAATTAGAACCATAATGAGTCGTTGTTTACAGTTTATACTGTGTTGAGAATTTTCTGTTTAAGAAGTTAGAGTAGTGTGTATTTTCTTTAGAAAGTTTTGTGATCTCAATTAAAATATGTAACTTTAAATGAATGATTTTTATTTATTTGGGAAATGTATTAGCAATAATGTCAGATAAATGAGGCATTAATCTGACTGCAGATGTGTGTGTGTGTGTGTGTGTGTACGTGAAAGTTATAGATAAGGGCTCGACTCGCCTTAATGTAACTTGGTCGACAGTTAAGCCCATGCTTCAATTACCTGTTAGGTGCTCAGCTCTGAGCTGAGTGTTGTGAGCGATTATTAAGAAACAGAAGAGGTGAGCAGAGGGTCCGGTCATATGCTTTTTATAATCTGCTTGCACATTCACTCTTCAGAGTTCTCTTATATTTCTTTTATGATTTCTTCCCCCCCCTTTTTTCTCTTCTGTTTTCATTTTTTTTTTGTATAAAATAGTAATTACTCCTTGCTAGTTTGGTGAAAGTTAACAATAAAACCATCTAAGCCTGTGTTTTATGGGAAGATTGATCTTTGAATAATGTTTCAATTACATTATACTTATTGTTAAATTCAATTTCATTGTT
>NW_007726286.1:125502-134769 GCF_000696425.1 Galeopterus variegatus | reverse complement strand
TAATGCTCTCCCTGGGGGAGGGGGATTAATGAGTCAGTTTTCACTCTATTTGTTCCCATGAGAGCTGGTTGTTTAAAAAGATCATGGCACCTCCTCTCTCTCTCTCTCTTGCTTCCTCTCACCATGTGATCAGCTTGTACCTGCTGCTTTCTGCCATGAGTAGAAGCAGCCTGAGGCCCAGGCCAGATACAGCTGTCCGAGAATCATAAGCCAAATAAACCTGTATTCTTTATAAACTACACAGTCTCAGGTATTTCTGTTACAGCAACACAAAATGAACTAATACAGAAAATCGGTACCAGGAGTGGGCTGTTGCTTATACTGATACCTGAAAATGTAGATGCAGCTTTGGAACTGGGTGTTAGGCAAAGGTTGGAGGAGTTTGTAGGACTTAGAGGAAGACAAAAAGATGAGAGAACGTTTGGAACATTTTAGAAATTGGTTAAATGGTTGTGACGCGACTGCTGATAGAAATGTGGACAGTAAAGGCCTTGCAGATGATGAGGTCTCAGATGGAAATGAGGAACTTATCAGTAATTTGACAAAAGATCAGCCTTGTTACACCATAGCAAGGAACTTGGCAGCATTGTGTCCATGCCCTTGGACTTCATGGAAGGTGGGACTTAAGAGTTGTGAACCAGAATGTTTGGTGGAAGAAATTTCTAAGCAGCAAAGCATTAAAGAAGCTGCGTGGTTACTTTTAACAGCCTACTCTGAGTTATGGCAACAAAAGCATGATGTAAAGACAGGATTTAAAAGGGAAGCAGAGCATAAAGATTTGGAAAATTTGCAGCCTGGCCATGCAATAGAGAAGTGGAAAGTAGGAGAAGAATGCAAGGAAGAAGCAGATAAACTGTTTGCTAAAGACATTAGCTTGGTGTTGAGGCAGCCAGATGCTAAGAAACAGGACAATGGGGGAAAAGCCCCACAGGCATTTGAGAAGTCTGGAAAGGTGCCCCTCCCATCACAGACCCCAAGGCCTAGAAGGACTGAATTGTCCTGGAGGACAAACCTGGGGTGCAGCTGCCCTCAGGAACCTACTTCCTGCATCCCAGATGCTCTGGCTGGAGCAGCCCCAAGTGTGGTTCATGCAGCAGCTCTGGAGAGTAGAAGCCTGAAATTTTCGTGGCATCCACCTGGTGTTAAGTCTGCAGGCCAGCAGGATGTGAGAGCAGTGGAGGCATGGCAGCCTCCACCCAGATTCCAGAGGATGTATGGAAAAGCCTGGGGCCTAGGCAGAGACCTGCCACAGGGGTGGAGCAACTGTAGAGGCCATCTACTAGAGCAATGCTGAGCAGGAATATGAGGTCAGAGCCCGCACATAGACCCCCACCAGGGAAATGTCTAGTAGAGCAAAGGCAGCGGGGCTGCCACCAGGACCCCAGAACTGCAGGGTCATTGGTAACATGCAATGTAGGCCTGGAAAAGATGCAGGCACTAGCGCAGCCTACTGGACTGTGCCTGGCAGAGCTGTGGGAGTGAGGCTGCCCAAGGCTTTGGGGGCCCAGATGCCCAATTGTGCCCAGGATGCAGGAGTTGGAGTCAAAGAAGATTATTTTTGAGCTTTAAGATATAATGTCTGCCCTGCTGGGTTTCAGACTTGTTTGTGGCCTGTTTCTCCTTTCTTCTGGCCTATTCTCCCCATTTGGAATGGGAATGTGTACCCAATGTCTGTTCCACCATTGTATCTTGGCAGTAGATAAATTTGGTTTTGATTTTTACAGGTTCACAGTTGGAAGGGGTTTTGCCTTTGGTCTCAGATGAGACTTTGGACTTTGGAATTTTAAGTTGGTGCTGGAACAAGCTAAGATTTTTGGGACTGTAGGGATGGAATGATTGTATTTTGTATGTGAGAGGAACATGAGTTTTGGGAGGCCAGGGGTGGACTGATGGAGTTTGGATGTGTCGTCCTCCCAGAACTCATGGAAATCTGATCTCCAATGTGGCAGTTTGGGTCATGGAGTGGATCCCTCAGGAATGGATTAATGCTCTCCCTAGGTGGGGGGATTAATGAATGAGTTCTCACTCTATTAGTTTCCACAAGAGCTGGTTGTTTAAAAGACCCTGGCACCTTCTCTCTCTCTCTTGCTTCCTCTCGCCATGTGATCTGCTTGTACCTGCCGGCTGCCTGCCACTTTCTGCCATGAGTAGAAGCAGCCTGAGGCCTGTGCCAGATCCAGCTGTCCCAGAATCATAAGCCAAATAAACCTTTGTTCTTTATAAATTACCCAGTCTCAGGTATTCTGTTATAGCAACACAAAATGGAGTAATACAAGGGTAACTCAAAAAGTTAGTGGAAAAATA
Source organism: Galeopterus variegatus (assembly GCF_000696425.1). Classification (NCBI taxonomy): domain Eukaryota; kingdom Metazoa; phylum Chordata; class Mammalia; order Dermoptera; family Cynocephalidae; genus Galeopterus; species Galeopterus variegatus. Next base: position 132,465 of record NW_007726286.1, on the reverse strand, counting down.
GAATTAAAAGATAATACAAATATTTCCGTGAGCTTTTTGAATACACTCATATTTATATATGTGTTTTTAACATAGAAGAGATTCAGCATACTGCCCTGATTATGTGAATCATATGACCATAAGGAACACAGAAATTTATAAAAATTCATGTTTATCAGTAAATTTTACAATTAAATCTTTAGTCCCATTTTAAGAACTGATATTTCCTCCAATAATTTTACCACTAATTTTAGCTCTGTTCATTTTCTTAATCTATATTTATTAATATTACTGAAAAACAACAAAGAATTTACCTTACATAAAACATAAGTATTTTAAAAAATTTATAACTGTTGACTTCTAAAGCAACCAAACCTCATTAACTATTTTTTTTTCTGTCACCAGTCCAAATTTTCTGTCATCTTTCCAAAGCTGAAGTCTGGAAATCTTTCATGACTCTTTAACTATATGAAGTCTCTGTCGGGACAGATGGTGCCCTCCTGTTAGGGTAAGTCTGTGAGAGATTTTTTCAAGGCTAATGACACAGGTGTAGGTGGCAGGTAGAGGAGCCCAAGGGAGGGTAAGGAGCAGGGGCAGGAAGCAGCAGAGGCAGCACCATCCTTAGGTCCAGGGAAGGGCAGAGAGGGACATGGGAAGAGATGTCATCAGAATCAGAAGGGAGGAGAGTTCTGAGAGGAAGAGTGAGGGACATAGCTTCCCAGGGCATTGTCACAGAGAGGGAAATGAGGGAATAAGTTCCTGGGATACTAGAATAAGTAGCTGGAACAAATACTCAGAATTCACTGTGCTCTCTTCTCTCCTACCCCCTGTGACAGATCCTCACTGCCCAGTGGGAAGTAGAAGACCCAGGAGACTGTTGGTAGGGTCTACACATGGATCAGCCTCATGGGCACAGACTAGACAAAGATGGACTTGGAGGGATATACCAGAAAACCAGCACATCCACAGCCCTCCAAACTGGATAACCAGGACTGCATAGTCCTCCAAACCGGATAACCAGTGCATCCACAGTCCTCCCCTCTGCAGAACCAGGACCTGCACAGTCTGTGCGTGTGTGTACATGCACGTGTGCCTGAGGGTATGTGTGTATGAGGGGAGGTGATGTGCACACTTATATAAGGAAGTATCAGAGGTGATCTTCCAAAGACCAAGGCTTAATTTGGCATAAAATTTCAAAGGAGCTAAACAATGTCAATGAGAAGATCTCATTGGTCAATTAGAAGGGAGCAGAGTTCAATGAGGCAGGAGAATGGTGAATGAGAAGATCTCAAAGATTGTAAATATCTTAAGGACAAAGAATATAATAGAGGAATCACTGAAAAGTTGGAAGTGGACAGGATTTTACAAATCTTATATTGCTTTCATTTTCTAGGTGGTGATGAATACTGGAATGGTAAAGTGACTTCTGTGAGTCAATGTGCCAAGTAGAGGCCACGTTAGTTAGGACCCAGTTCTCCTGGCTTTCCAGCCTTCCCTCTCGCCTTTGTACCCACCTGTCATTCTTCTCTAAATTCTGTTGACTTCCCAGTGCACTGAATTTTATGAAATTTAGACAGCCATTCCTTTGACCTACACAGTCCATACGCTTCTGCTGTCCTGGGGCAGACTCTGGTTTCATTCCCTTGCAACCTTGGTTCAGGTATAGAGTTTGTTATACACCCTTTCCCCACCTGCCAAGCTAATCCACTCCACTGAGGAATGTAGACTTTACTGGAAATTTAGAGGAGAGGCTAGTAGAGATCATCATTAAACATCTACAATCTACCCCAAAGTTACTCTTAGACTACAGACTTCTCCTTTCTCCTGACCCTCCCAGACCCATTTCTATGTCCCTTTCTCTCAACTCTCTCTCCCCCTTACACACATGTGCACACACACACACATGCACACATCTGCCCAAATCAACTTCAGAATTTTTCAAACCATGGTTATAAACCAATAGTGGGTTATGAAATCAATTTAGTGGGTGAAACCAACATTTTTTAAAAAATGAAATTAATGTGGGGTGTGTGTGTGTGTATGTGTGTGTATGGGGACTGTAGTATAAAATGTATTTTGTACTATGAGTAAAAATGAAATTAATGTGGGGTGTGTGTGTGTGTGTGTGTATGTGTGTGTATGGGGACTGTAGTATAAAATGTATTTTGTACTATGAGTCATAGTGTAAAGCATCTGGAAAACGTCTTTCATCATAGGACCATCAGTATGTGAAAGACCATTATTTTGGGGATGATAATGTGGAGCTCAGTTATTAAAGACCCTCTGGTTTCTAGGATTCACTCTTTCTAGGAGACATGGAAGGGCAGAAATGACAAATAAAAAGGAATATTTTCTTTCACATATGAGGAAGGGTCTTCAAAAAGTTCATGGAAAGATTCACATTATTTTTTTGATTCTATTTTCCACGAACTTTTTGAAGTACCCTCGTAGGTAACAAGTCCATCAGTTAATGAGCAGCAAGTGATTTTCTTAGCACGTTGTTGAAGGAGGTGTGGGAAGATTCCTTATCCGTAAAGAGTAAGGGATAAGGTTGAAGAACTATATGACTCTCCATGAAGAGTGAACAGGAAATAGGGGGTCAGGGGCTGACCAGAGGAGGAGGAGCACGTGAGGAGCATCCCACAGGGAGGGCCCACACAAGGTAGCTGGAATCCTGTTGAGCGTGGAATAGGAGCTCAGATGGTTTTTAATTCAAGGTTTTGAATTCCCACCATGCTGGAAAATCTGTGGATACCCGGGAGTATGCCTCGGCTTACATGAGCTTTGCCTTCTTTACATTTTTTTAAATACAAATCAATCTTCAGTTCTAACCCTTTTACTTCAGGAGAAGATTCCATGTGATGACAAAAGACGGAAGAGAGATGGTTTCCAATGTAGAGGAATTCTTCTAAAGTGTGAGTCTTAGGTAAGGTAACTAAGCAATTGTCTGGGGCTCCTAAAGATTGACATTCATGTCACCAATATATGCTCCCAGACTTTCTAAAGAACTGAGCTCTGCTTTCTTAATGTCCACAATTGTTAGAACATGAGTCCATGCCTGCAAACTTGCTGGACAGAAGCCACCTCCAAAATGTCCCTCATGTTTCTGAGAGTTATGCAGGAGGCTGTGCTTGGAACAAACCTTTAGGTTCTGTCTTCTCATCTGGTTTCCAGTTCAGCGTGGAATAATCTGATATTGCCTCTCTCCTGTCTCATCTGGGCTCGCCTCAGGTTCACAGAGCAGGGCTGCTTGTTCTTGAACTTCCCAGACTGGAGCACCAGATGTACCTGCTTGCGTCTGCAGGGCATCCCAACTGCTGCCCAGAAATGGGTTACCTCTCTACATTGCTGTTGCTCCGGGCTCCCTCCACTTTCCCAGGGACAGCTCATCCTCACTACTAGAATAGATCCAGGTATCTATGTTTTAGCATCTGGGCCCACTAACTCCTGGCCTGTGTGAGAAACAGGAAAATCTTCCTTCCCAGTCCAAAGATTGTGTCTCATTTCTTCCATTATTCTACCTTTCTCCTGGTGGGAATATCAGATCCCCTCGGAAAGAATTTCACTTGTACACACCAAAGTATGGTCTTTTCCTATTGTCCCAGGAGGATAATAACAAATAGCCCTAGATTTCACAAAGTCTAGGTTATCCTGTCTTATCCATTGTCGCCTTTGTAAAAGTTTCTGGAAATGGTCATTCATTGCTCCCTGGGAAGAAAGCCAATGGTTGGAGTTGTCTGCAAAATGACATTACTGGGAACCTTCTCTCTGCATTTCTCTTCATTCCACTCCTCACCTGACCCTTTCAATTTCTCCCCTTGCTTTGCAAACTATGAGTATGTTTCCTCATCTCTATTCTAGTAGATCCATAGACCCACTGTGTTTTGTTGACATAGATTAATTCGACCCATATTTTTTGAACATTTATTGTATCCTAGTTACTGCCTCCAGACTGCACAGTTTGCTCCTTTGCCAGAGAGACCTCATAAACTCATCTCGCAAGTGTAACATGCATCCAATGGCCCATGTCTGGAAGTTGCTCAAAGAGAAACAAACATGGAGGAAGATCAGAGTATCTATGCCTGTGAGAGCTGCTCAAGATTTGTCTTAATTCCTAATGGCAGGAATAAAATCCATCTGGGGAGGGTGTCTTGGGAAGCTACAACAAACCAGAAGTAGTGTATTCATGTAGATTTTACAGGATTCCAGAGAGAAACCATAAATGAGTGTTTATTTTTAATCTCCCATACATAGGTTATTTTAATTAAAGTCTTAAGTTAAAGGGAGTCGGTAAATTTATCAGCCTAACATCTGACCTAAGGTATCTTCTGTTTCTTTTCAGGACCATGAAATTCTTCATGCTCTGGGATTTTTGTTTTTCTGAAACCTTTGACACAAAGCTTTCATTGAGAGGAGAAATGAAGAAAGAAGCATGGTTCCAAGTACCATGAGTAGCCCCACCCTATGGGAGCAGTTTGTGAACACAGAAAGTACCCTGGGGTGAGCAGAGGGGCTGCCATTTAGCTGACAAGAGGCTCACTGTAAACCTTGGAGGTAAAGGTAATTTCAAGGGAGCGAGAGTGAATTGACTGAAAAACATCCTTTCCGAATGTATCCTATTTTCTAGTTCAACTTGTCTCAAATGCAATCCTGAAGCAGCGATCCTGCATAGCCTGAGAATTTTTCACTCTGCCCATCACTGAAATGAGATTCGAAAAATCACCTGGGGAGAAAGGTTATTAGAAAAATGAGAAAGCATCGGGCCAAATTTGGTCCAAACTTCATGATTTCTTAGTTTGAAATGGAATTCAGACCTTTTGGGGCTCAGCTTTCTTTTTCTCTTGGCAAACCACAACATCCTATTTGTAAGAAAGAAGCTTTAAGAAAGACTTCTTGGCCATCAAATAGCTGTTAGAAAACATTTTCATGAGTTAAGTGTAAATGAATCAGAAACATGTGGATTAGATTTACCTCAAAGTACTTGTGGGTTTGAAGGCGAAGGAGGAAAAGGCTTAGGCAGAATCACTCTCAGGGTTTTGCTGATCCTTACAGGACTGAAACATAGGTTTGAGGGGTCATCAGCTGCCAATACCAGGAGGATGTGGTTGGTCCTGTGTGTATTAGCATCATTGTTATTGTTATTATTATTGACTGCGATGTGGCCATTTAGATATTAGTAGTATTTCTCTTCTCTTTATTATGCTCGGTGTTCTGACCATCCTATGAAGTGACTGCCTAGCACAATGAAGTGTTCGTGGCCAGACTGGGCTTAGGACACAGAACTCACACTTGCTGTAACACAGAATGAAGCTTTGTCTCTCCAAATGTATGAGAAGAGAATGTATAAAAGAAAGACCTTATATTGCTTAAGAAGGGATTTGTTTTAGACATTATGGGAGACTTTCTAATAAAAAAACTACCTGCCTCCTACGACTCAAGAAGCCCATTGACTTCCTAAAGTTCTGTGGAAGGAAAAGGGAATTTCAAGGGAGAAGAGGTATATTGATGGAAAGATTAAGTAATGTACAGGTAGTTACACTAAATGGTCTTTAATATTCCTCCCATTATCCCTCTTCATTCACCACCACATCTTCAAAGCTTCCTGCAGCTAGGCTCTTACATTCTTTTCTCTTTCAATAGAGAAAAGTTTGTTACTCCATCAAAGGCCAATCCCTTTACCCATGCCCTAGACCTGGACTGTCCAATATGGTAGCCAGCAGCCACATGTGACTATTGAGTGCTTTTGAAATGCATCTAGTCTGAACTGAAATGTGCCGTAAGTATAAAATACTTAGTATGAAAAGTGAATGTAAAATATCTCATTAATAACTGCCTATATTAATTACATGTTGAAATGATAATATTTGAATATCTAGTATGAAATGAAATATGCTATTGAAATTAATTTCACTTCTTTCTTTTCACTTTTTCTAATGTGATTACTAGGACATTTAAAATTACATACATGGCTTACATTATGCTCTAGACCCAATGTTCCCCAGAAGGGACATTACTCTTCTAATAATCTCATTTCTCTTCTATATCGTCAACTCATCACTCTCGTGTGGATCATTCTGTTAGCCACCTGCTTATGCAAATGGTTCCCCAAGCAAAAGGAAGCTAAAACCCTCCCTTGACCCCATAACCCTCACTAGCTTCCACCCTAAATCATTTACCATCATTGGCCAGGCTTCTTGAAAGCATTGTCTACACAGTCTGCCTCCACTTCCTCATCAGCCAATCTCAGTCTGTATTCTTCTTGCCACCAGCTTGAACCTTCTCTTGCTAAAGTGGTAAATAGCCTCTCTGGTGCAAAATCCAAAGGGCACATTTTTCCTGATCTTTTCTGTGGTGTTTGACTATTGGTCACTCCCTGCTTCTCTTGGTTTTCACCTAGGGTGCACAGTTCCCCTACTCTCTCTGGCCATTTCTGCTCAGTCTCTTGCTGTACTTCTGTCTTTCACACCACCTCTAAATGCTGCGTACCTCAGGCTTTTATCTTGGTCCCTTTTGTGGAGTATACTAACATTTATAAAGCAAATGTATTTCACAGGGCCTAGTTTCCAAATCCCTGTAGTTTCAGGTATAACCTAACCTTTTAAAATTACATATAGAAATGTTAAGCTTACAAAAGACAGGAAAATTTCCGCAGGCTAATGTCTCTGTTGTAGATAAAGAATTGTAACACAGCAAAATTGCTGGCTCAAGGACAGAAGTCTTTGTTGCAGGTTAACCTAAAGTTGCTTTATTGTTATGCAAAAGTACTGAGGAAACTGCTGTAGGAAAAGATAGTATTTGCTAAGAACAAGCTTTTGTTGGTAGATCGACTTAACCTTTTGCAAATTGTATTATGGAATGTCAGTTTGTTATTTCACTGATGTTACCAGCCTCTATTGTTAAACTATACTTAGCCATAACTCCAGCTATGTTCCTTTTCTGTAACTTTCTGGCCTGGAGAATAAATACTGAGACAGAACCCCAGTC
>NW_007726286.1:123298-124994 GCF_000696425.1 Galeopterus variegatus | reverse complement strand
TAACCTTTCTCTAGACAACTTCCTCTATTCTTATTTTAAGTATAATTTATGCAGACAACTCCCAATTTTAAGGCACCTACTGCAGACTTGGAAAGACCTCACTTCTGCACTCCAGACCCACATCGAAGTACTTAATCAACTCTTCATCTGGGCATCTCTCAGTCATCCCAAACTTATCATGCCCAAAAAGGAACTCATAGGCTTCTCCTCCGAAGTTTGTTCTTTTCCATCTCGGTAAAGGACATCACTATCCACTTAAGTTTCCATGTCAGAAATCCGGGAGTTATCCTTACTTCCTACCCCTTCTTTGACATACAAATATCACTGAGTATTCTCAATTATACCTCTAAAATGTATCTAAAATCCATTAGCTTCTCTCCACACCCCTGGTCCAAGGGTCCATCCTTTCTTCCTGGACTATGGCAGGTGTCTCCTAATGGTCTCCTTGCTCTTGCTCCCACAATCTGCTCTTCATACTGTGGCCAGAGTGACCTTTCAAAACAAGAGTAGGATCGTGTTACTCCCTTGCTTAAAACCCCTTGATGGCTCTCCATGAACTTAGGATAAAACTCAGAGTCCTTAATGTGGCCTGCAGGGGCCCACATGAGGAGGCTGTTGGCCACCCCTACACTCATGTGGCATTGCACCCACCTCATGCACACACTAGTCCCACTAGAGCCACCCTGACTCTTCAAGTCCTTAGATCCCTTCTGTGAGTCCTGCCTGAGGGACTTCACATAGGCTGCTCCTCCATCTGGTCTTCTTTGGCTACCTAACTCTTCTAGCATCCATCAGATCTCATCTTGAATATCACTTCCTTCAAGAGGGGTCTATAATTCCCACAGTTTAAATTAATCTTCCTCACACCCTAATAGCATTTCCTGTAATACTTTGTACTTCTCCATATCTCTTCCCACAATTATGCGATTACATGCTACATCTCCCCTATTTTCAGAATCACATCCCCAATATTTTAAAGCTTCCAAACTGGGCTGCCTCTTACAACCTATGCGTATGTATGATGGTGTAGTGTTCCTTGCAACTGATAATGCCTTAGAATCAAGGAAATGAAGGATTTATCAGCTTTTATTTGTTAATGTCTGTTTCCTCCACTCGGCTGTAGCCCCATGTGGGCAGGCACCATGGTTCTACACCATATGCCTCAAGCTGCCAAGAGGTATGAACATGTGTAAAACAAATGATTGAATGAAGGAAAGAGAGAGGATTGGATATGAACACTGCATTAGTGACCACTGTAGCTTCCCGTTCTCTCCAAACTTGTCTCCCATCATCTGTGTCCACAGGCTCTGTACTCAGGACAGACATACCTGATCCATGTCCTCTTGATTTTTCCTTTCCAGCTGCAACACATACATTAAGACTGCACATGATTTCCAGCTCCTCTAAGAGGACTTCTTCCAATGTAATGAACTTTGCTCAACTCCCTGAGTCAGAACCCAGTCAGATCCTGCCCAGGACATCTCTTTCAGAGGGAATATTATGGCCCCAGAGAGATAGTGGTTAAGGGAGCAGACACACCTGGGTTCAAATCTCAGCTTTCTACCTGTGTAAACTTTAGCATGATGCTGAGCCTCAGTTTCCTCTTCTGTAAAGTGGGAATAATAACTGGGAACCTATCTTGCAGGGATGTCGGGTGATGAATAAGATATTGATAGTAGGGTGCCCAGCCAGCATA
>NW_007726286.1:118216-122836 GCF_000696425.1 Galeopterus variegatus | reverse complement strand
TATCTTGCAGGGATGTCGGGTGATGAATAAGATATTGATAGTAGGGTGCCCAGCCAGCATACGAACTTAGTGAATGCAAGCCATGATTATTATGTGATCTATTTATTCTTAATTTCTATATGTATTTTTAGGATCGCAAAGAAAGAAACTATAAGCTAACAGCCTTTATTTTCCTACTGAGCCAAGTCTGGTGCATGTTCCTGAGATATATGAGTGGGATCAATTTTATTAATGCTCCTTCCCACCTAATACTTGCTATCTGTGGTTGGTTCTGTTCAACAGAGGTCTCCTTCACACATTGGCCAGTGGCCATTCTGCCATAACTTTCCTCTTGTCCATCGTCCTTCCACCTTACCTGGTGTCTTTCTACCTTCCATAATATACTAGAAAGACTCATGAGAAGTGTCAGAGCCAGAACTCAAACGTAAGACCATGTTAGTGCTACACATTACTCACTCTCCTGCCTCCTACCCTCGCCCTCTGTTTTTTATTCTTACTACTATGAAGTAGGGGAGCTAGAATTTGAACTTAAGTCTCTTTGGCCTTTTAGATTGGGTAGGCAAGGAAGGTCTCTCTACAGAGGTAATAGTTAAGTCACTGTCAGGGGCTGAGCCCGTGGCGCACTCGGGAGAGTGCAGCGCTGGGAGCGCAGCAGCGCTCCCGTCGCGGGTTCGGATCCTATGTAAGGATGACCGGTGCACTCACAGCGCTCACTGGCTGAGCGCAGTGCGGCTGGTCTCAAAAAAGGACAAAAAAAAAAAAAAAAAAAAAAAAGAATGACAAGGAGCCAGGCATGAGAAGATCAGAAGAAAGCACATTCCAGGCGGGAGCACAGCAGTGCTCCCGCCGCGGGTTCGGATCCTATATAGGGATGGCTGGTGCGCTCACTGGCTGAGTGCGGTGCTGCTGGTCTAAAAAAAAAAAAAAAAAAAAAAAAAAGAATGACAAGGAGCCAGGCATGAGAAGATCAGAAGAAAGCACATTCCGGGCAAAGAGAACAGCAACTGCAAAAGTCCTGGGGTGGGTGCGAACTTGGTGTATTCGAAGAACAGAAAGCAGGCAAGTAAGATGGAGTAGAAAGCGAGAGAGAATGTGAGCCTGCCTTGGGGGTCACTGGCTACTAAGTGACAAGTAGATGGAAAGGGAGCCCAGGTAGAAGCTTCAACAAGTTAGGAGCCTCTTGTGTGAGTGTGAGAGGGGAGGCCAGCAGCTTGAAATAGGTGATGTCAATGGAGATGAAGAAAGTGGATTTATTCGAGATATACTTTGGAGGTAGAATCAACTGGATTCGCCAGGGGATTGGTGGCAAGAGAAGGGTAGGGCTTAAGGATGACTCCCAGTTGGGTTTGGCTTGAGCAACTGGGTAGACGGTGATGCCATTTACTGAGATGGCAAATGCTCAAGGAAACAGACTTGGGCATATGTTTGTGATCTCTCTGGGACACTGATCTCTGAGATCAGCGATGACAGATAAGCAATTGAATATGCTAGTCTGAAGTTCAGAAGAGAAGTCAGAAACTAGAGAGGGGCATTTTAGTCATTAGTATATAGATGGCATTTAAAGCCATTGGGACAAATGAGAATGTCTAGGGAAGGAGGACAGAGAGAAATGAGAAGAGGACCCAGGAAAGAACACTGACATTGGGAGGTAAGTAGGAGAAGTGGAACTGGTGGAGGGATGTAGGAAGGAATGGCCGGAGAGGTAAGAATAAGACAGGAGCGGGTGGGTTTCACTGAATCTAGGAGGAAGGAATGTTTCAAGTAGGGAGAGTCCTCTGTGTCAAATGCCACCACAAAGGTGATGGGTGAATCAAAAAAATGTCTATTAAATCAGGCTCCATGGAAGGTTGTTGGCAACTCCAGCAAGAAAGTTTGAGTAGAGTGGGAGGGGAGTGAGAGACCTCCTATGTAGGTAATATTTTTTAAAGAACTTTATTTTTAAGGATAGCAAAGAAATAGGGATGTAGGTCTAGAGAGGTGCTTTTTATAGATAAGAGATAGTAAGAGCCTGTTTGTTCGTTGATGGGAATGATCTGCAAGAAGTAGAGAAATAGATGAGACAGGAGAGACTAAAACTCATGACTCTCACGCCTTTAAAACCAGTGCTTTCATTATCTATTTACACAGCCACAGTCCCATGGCCATTGCCTACTCCCCTTCTACCTTGAAATCAGTTTGGAGAGGATGCATGGATTCCTGAAGGTCAAATGAGAGTTTCTTTGTGTTTCCCTTCACCTGGACATTTGTGTGACCTCCATAAACAATCGTTTGCTGGAGTCACCCAGAACTGAGGAGGGATGGCTTTGGTCTGATGAAAGTGCACTCTAAAAACTGGCTCAGAACCTGCAACTTTCCCTTTGAACAATATAAATGCTACTGTGGACCTCAGAGGTTAATCCATTACAATGAGGCAATTAAATTTAGGGACCGTTTGGAAGATAAAAAGCAACGAGTAATAACCAGGTCAGAAAACTCAGCCATGATGGATTTCTATAATTTCCTCTGGCTTCACAGAGCTGTGTCTAGTGACCCGAAGCAGGATGGTTTGACTGCCCAGTGGTGTCAGAAATGAGAGTGGGAGATTATTCTTATTAAACATGTTACTTCTAAAGCATTGGCCTCTCTTGCTTCCCCTTTCTCTCTCGAGAAGGTCATTTGCCGGCTGGTAATGCATTTAACCCTTAAGCACACAGTCAACCTCATGTTAACGAGGAGGAGGATTGTTTTACAAAGGCAAGTGATCTTTTTTCTCCTAGCTAGCGTTCTCAGTTTTGGATTTGGGCTGCTCTGCCCTCTGTTGTTAACCTACTTTGGTTTAATTGCTTTACATGTTTAACCCTCTTTGGTGGATTTTGTATAGATTATTGAGAAATAAGACATTTAGTTTGTCCTCTTCTTCATTAGAGTGCTTTACCCATGAGACAGAAGAGAAAAATGCTCTTATGACCAGGCTGGGTTAAAAACCCTCAGACCCTGATTTATTATTCTTCAGTTTTGTTGCCTGCACCTCTTTTTATCCCACAAAGCATGTAGTCATCCTAAATTGTTTACTTAACAAGCATTTCTAGGCACACACTCCGCCTGTGACACTGCACTAGGCACTGTGACACATATAAGTGTTTAAACACATAGTCCCTGTCCTCTGGCAACTGGTCCCTACCCTGGTTCAGTGGCAAGTGCAATGAGGTTGCTGACACAGCCATTTTAGGAGATTGTTTTCGCTGTGCCAAATTGCCCTGTCTCATTAATGACAAGCTCAATTTCCATGAGGTTCCTTGATGAGTCTTGCAAGACATGCAAGAGAGAGCTTCCTTCCAGCCCAGAATCGTAATTCCCTACAGATACGCATTGGCATCCGCTGACTCAGGAACGTAATGAAGTTAATTTTGAGGAAAAGCAAACACAAATATAATGGTGATCAGGAGAGCAGCTACAACTGCCTGAGCCATTTCTTTAATGAACGAATTAGCTCATTAAGTAATTCGTGCTGCCCCTTTTTCCACAAAGGATTTAAGGAGACAATTGTCTGGCTCAGAGGACTGTGGTTTCGGATTTGCAAGCTGGAGACTGAGTACTAGTCCCAGCTGTGATCATCTGAGCTCTGTCCCCATCTCAGCCTGTAGGGCGCAGGTGTCATTAAGCCATTTGTCCTATCTACTTTGTGGGGCTGATGGGAGGATAATGCAAGATAAGAACATACATGAAAGGACTTTGTTAAAGAATAAAGCCCTCTGCACATGTTAGTTATAATTTCAGAAACCAAAGTTAACAAGAGATACAAATCTTAAATCTGGGAGGAATTTTTCTACAGAGCAAGTTGGCAGGTCACTTTTTTCCCCTCATTTCCTCTTTGTTTGCATCTCAAGAGAATTAGCAACTAGATAGGAAGGAAATGCCATTATTAGAATGTGGGCGGGAGGTACCAGCTGAGGCATTTTTAGCAGTGTGGTTTCCAGAACTCTGATTTGTGTACCTGCAACTGTCTAGCCCACTGATGAGCAAAAATACACCCAAATGATATATATAAATATATATGCTGAGGTTTGACAAGGGTTTTCGAATTTGCTTTGGCTTCATTCTTTTGCGTAAAGCCATTAACTCCAAACATAAATAGGTGGTTCAAATTGTGTTTAGGTGTGTTCAGAGAAAAGATCTCTAGAGAGACTGAGCATCAGAGGCCAAGCTCTGCTACCACTAATTGTATTGTCTTGCTCTGAGAGGCGTCGCTCTGTATCTGAAAGGAACTTGCAAGTGGCTCACTAGGCTGTATTTTCTAAAAATCTGCTAAAATGGCATATGCACACACAAATGCACAGATATATATACTTTTTTCTTTTTAAAATATTTAATCTTTTCCTTTTTTTGTTACTGTTTGTTTGCTCAACAATTGTTGGGTGTTTGCCAATTGGTTGTTCATCAATATTCTTTAAAAGAGTGTTTCTGAAAGGGTGGTCCATTAAAGATCTATCTTTAAGAGAATCACTTGAAGTGTTTGTTGAAAATGCAGATTCCCACCTTTTAGACCCATCAAATAAGACTATCTGAAGGAGGGGCCCTGAAATCTGCATTCTCAACCAGCTTCCTAGGGAGACATCAACACGGTCAAGTCTGAAAACTCTT
>NW_007726286.1:111784-117375 GCF_000696425.1 Galeopterus variegatus | reverse complement strand
CTCTCAGTTTTAGCGTTGAAAGTTCCATATCCTGGCAGTCCCTTCAGTCCCAAGCAAACTAGAAAGGCTGGTCACCCTATCAGGAAGGACACTGACTTTTTTAACACTCTTCTCCAAGTTAAACCAAAGTTGCATTTTCATATTTGATGTACTGTTTCTTTTGTATCTATCTCTTAAATATCCTACAAGAGCTTCCTATGCACGAATACTGGTTTATTTCAACAGCATTAGTTTTTTTTTTTTTTTCCTTTTTGTCTTTTTTCGTGTCCGGCAACGGATCGCAACCCTCAGTGTCGCACCCGTACCGGACCGGACGGGCAACGGGATCGCAACCCTCGGTGTTGCCCCCGCACCTCGCTCAGCCAGTGAGCGGGAACCGGTCTGTATGTGGGATCCGAACCCTCGGTGGGAGCGCTGCCGCGCTCCCAAGCGGTGCACTGCTACAGTGCAGCCACCGGGCCGGCCCCAACTGCATTAGTTTTTTTTTAATTAAACCACTTGGAACTTGGACATGTTGCTTGACTCTACAGTGCAGCCACCGGGCCAGCCCCAACTGCATTAGTTTTTTTTTAATTAAACCACTTGGAACTTGGACATGTTGCTTGACTTCTATTGAATGAATGAATGAAGGAATATTTGGGACTTCTCACTTAAGCATCCTGGGGGTAAAAATCGGAGATGCTCCAGGATTTGGCTGTGCTTTAGTCTCCTGCCTTTCTGCACTGAGCAATGTATCAGCTGTCTTGCTTTCTTTATCTATTAAGTAGGGTTAACTCCTTAGTGTCTTAGAATACTTCATACCATTCTCCTAGTCAGAAGTAGGGTCTATGTGGCTAGGATTCACCTGCAGGTAGAAATGAAACTCAAACATGAAGCCAACTAGTGCGTCCAGTGATGCTTACCAAGATGCCCCGCACTCACAAGGACACCCAAATATCTCCAAGTTTAGCCCATAGCTTCTATTAATGTCCCCTTCCCTGTGCCTCTTGCTCCCACTCTTGGATGTGGGAGATTCTAATGTTATTCATGGAAGGAATTGAAACCAGAAGAAGACTGTTGTGTTGAGGTAAGAGAGGGGATTTCTTGAGATCTGTATTAGTGTTGGTCAAAATGCACACATGTGCAATAGACTTGGGATATGATATTATATGTCTCCTCTGTGATTCTTTGGCTTCAAGTAGATAATAAAGTTCTCAAAAATTATTTCAAGCCAAACCAACTTTACAGTGTTATGGGCTACAAATACATTAAAAACCCAAATAAATCATTCATCCTAATTTAGTCATTCCCCCCTTTTCTCTCACTTGAGATCATAGATAATTTCCATTCACAGATATAACTGCCTCTCTACTCCTTTTTAAGATCTCTCCCACTCCTTTGAGACATGTTCCCTGCCTGAGCCCTGAGGTCATGGTATCATGCCTTCATATTCTAGCATTTGCCAGATGCTCTGCTCTTGGGGTGTCCCATCATCTATGTCTGGGCAGCTTCATCCATGCCTCTGGCTGACCACAGACTTCTCTGACCACAGCACATCTTTCCTCCTGTCCTTGTCCCCTCACTCATGTTCTCCAGCAACCTGTCAATCATGAGTTTGTGAATTTTAACATAGCTGTCCATCTCCTTGACTGTTGTTACTCAGCTTCCCTTTCTAAAAACAGTCCTTTTCTTTTGAAAACCAGTTTTAAGACCTATCCCACTAAGACTTGGGGACATCTGAAAGAACAGAGCCCATGTCATCACCCTAACTTCTCTTCATTTATGCATCAAACAACAGACTATCTCAGTTTGTAAGTAGGATCCCCTCTCTCCTCCAGATACAAGGATGCCTTTAAACTCCACTTGGACATTTTTAAGAAAACCAGGAACACTGAAAGTCCTGTACAGAGATTGGAGTGAATCCTAGGACTAACCTGTCCTGGTGGAATCAAAGGAAGAAAGGTGCTGCTTTTCAATGCTCCTGTCATATCAGCTCCTGCAAGGAAGGCAAATCTTCTATTAAGTAGGGAGCTGTTCTTTTTTTTTAAAAAAAAACAACACTTTAATAAGCTTTTGATAACATGTTACGTTTTATTTATATGAATGTATTTGAGACAAAGAGAGGCCTGAAATGGTTTTGCATAACTTTTATGAAAATTTCAGTGTCCTTTAGGTAAGTGTAAGGGATTGCCATTGGGAGAAGGGAAGTGGATGCTTGGGGTAGAAAAGTGCTGAGAGAGGGACTCTGATTTGTGAAATCTGTCTGGAGTCACATGGTGGCCAGTCGAGGCCCAGTTAGAGAGACAGCTAGTTAGGGGTTCTTCATGAAGGGCTTAGACAACCAAGTTCATTAATAGTCATATCTAATATCTAATTTTAAATTGTTTCTTGGCCTCTGTGGTAATCCCATTGTGTCACCACCAAGATGTAAAGTCTGTCCCACACAAGCAAACATTGTGTTTGCCATGGGGAGTAAAGGGAGATCAGTCTACACTTAGGAGTAGTGTTGTGGGTGAGAAAATCACAGCCTAAAATCAAAGATAATGGGGTGGAGGGAGGGTTAGGAACAAGAATTTGGGTATGAAGGGTATAGGCAAGCTCCAGAAGAATGTAAATAACTTGTAGAAATCCTGAGAAATACTGGAGAGGCACTGGATTCCCCACAGTTACAGAGGGCAAATGCATGAGTTATTTTATTTAAATACTAGACAGAAAGATAACACCCAGAGGTTGTAGGCCTTGGGTCACTTGAGTTATATTATTTATGAGAAAACTTCTTTCTGGATAGCAGACTGCTATGGTTTGAATGATAGTGTCTCCTCCAAAATTCATGTTGAAACTTTATCTTCAATGCAGAAGTATTAAGAGGTGTGGCCTTTGGGAGGCTGTGCCCTTTTGAATGGAGTAGCACCCTTATAAAAGGACTTGAGGTTGAAGGGAGAACCCTCTTGCCCTTCTATCCTTTCAGCCATGCATGCATGCAGCAAGAAGGCCCTCACCAGGCACCTAATGCTGGCACCCTGTTCTTGGATTCCCCAACCTCCAGAACCATAAGAAATAAATTGTTGTTGTTTATAAATGATCCAGTCTGTGGTATTTTGTTACAGTAGCACAAACCAATTAAGACACAGACAATCCAACACCTTCAGGGAAGATATCGAGTCTTCTTAACAGACTTTCATAAACAATATTGATTAGACCCCAGTTTCCACTAAAAATTTAATTTTCATAATAATTTTATCATGTTATTTTGTTGCTTCCCTCTGATGCAGTCACCGATATGTAGCATATTGGTGTTCAGGAATAACAATTCCACTTTTGAACATACATCAGTACTTCTATTGTCTTGGCTATAAGACAATCTGAAACTTCCAAGATAGGGCAGCAGAAGAGCGGAGATGTATGTAAAGATGTATGAAGCCAACTCTAGGACTAGCTGAGTGTGTATCACTATGTCAGTGCCTGAACTTGGGTTGAAAGTGTGTTGACCAAAACATCCTAAGATGCCAATACAATGGGTGGGGCTCAGCAGCAAGAGTATTGGGACGTGGCATTATTCTTTGTCTGGGAGGTGGGTGCCTTGTGAATACAAGGAGCTTTTGTCTGTTACAAGCAGAACCCAAGCCAATAGGAAGAGCATGGTGAATAGGCTCCTGAACCTAGGAAAAGAGGCCTGGCTAGTATGATGTGTTTTGTTAAAATGAATTTGTCCCAGATTGTAAATTTCTAATACTCGACCAGCTACTTATCATTGCTACAGGTTCATGAGGGAGAGGAGCATGGAGAAAATGCTTTATTTCTATCTCAGACTTTGGCCACGGTTATCTGTTCTTATCCCTGAGGCACGGGGATGGGTCATGTGTAAACTGTAATGACCCCATTTTTCCCCTCCAGTCCAAGACCTAGACTCAAGTCAGACCTCTTTGGCCTTTTCTCCCAGGCCCATATCTGGTTTTATCCTTACCACTCTGATATGAAGATGCACACAAAAACAAGAACCCAAGAGAAAGAGAACACTGGTCATGGTCATGCCTATTTAATCTCCTCCCATGCAAAGCTTCACTGCCTGGAACTGAGATCTGACTCTGTCCTGAGACTCCATGATGTTAGAAATCTTCCTCTTGGAAGCAGACGGGGACTGAGAGGATGAAGCTAAGGCTGGAAGCTGGGTAGACACATAGTGGGTGCTCCCCTCATTCCTGTGTGCCATCACCTCATATGACTCATTGACAATGAGTCCAAACCAATGTCAATCATGCCCATTGATTGGGATGGGACTTCTAATTTATTGCCTGGCTTGGTTAGGGCTGGATCATGGCCAGAATGGGTCTCAGTGTAAATGGAATGTGTCCAGGTCCTACAGAATAGGACTCTGAGGTAGGAGGGAGAGACAAAATACTCACCAGTACGATGCTGCAGACTCAGTCTTTTCCCACCAGGGAGACCTACGTCAGTCCTTTGTAGTTCACCTGCTCAGCCCTCAGGAAGGATTAAGAAAAGAGACAGTTATCTATAGTGATTCTGCAGTGGTGTCTCTGATATACCTGGGTGGGGTTTATATTTTCAAACAGGAGCAGGAAATTCCAAGATGAACTGCTGATGGCAGAGTCAGTCAGGCCTTTGGCTAGTGGTTACCCAGTTATTCTGATAAATTGTTTAAACATATTGGTTTCTTGGATGGACTTACTGCATTTAGTACATTTACGGTATGTTACGATTGGTTTGACACTGGCTTGATCAATTGGTAGGGATGCCAAGACCAATTGGAATGGATGCCACACCCAATCAGAATGGACGTCATGACCAATCAGAATGGAAGGTGACCATTTGCAACTGTTAAAGCCGTGCCAGTGCAGACCAATGGAGATGCAGCCCAATTTGGAATAACTAATTCCAATAGGAGCCTTCTGCTAGTAAGAATTTCAGAAAACATGATAGGCTTGTTGAGTTTGTGGTTCTTTAAGTCTTTACAAGAGCTTCCTTGGTGCCAGGCTGGTCTTAGCACATTGCATGACCTATGTAGAGAAACATCTTCACGGGGATGAGGGGGAAGGCAGTAGCTAGAGACTGGCCCCTGGCCCCCACTCTTCTGCTGTGGACTTTCAAGCAAATGTGTATGTGGGGTGGAAGCAGAAAGATATACACCAAGATTTTGCTTGAATTCCCTGGAACCGATGTGGAGGCCTCTGTACTGATATTTACACGTGTATGCTCACATGGTAATCCATGCTAGTCAGTGCTGCTGGAGGCAAGGGGAGCTGGGACAGGCAGAGCCAGCAGCTGGCAAAGGCATTGTTCATTGTATTGCGAGTGACATGAAATGCACTGTTTGACAGCTAGTCCACATAGCTGTGGTGATGCGAAAGGCTCACTTTAGATCATGCATTCCACGGCTGTGCACGGATTAATATGGCTTTGAAAGGGCTTTTCTTTCTTTCTTTCAAATTTAATATGGAAGTATATGAGGAAGAACATGGTAGCAATTAGCTGCTGCCAAGAATTTTATGAGCAGTTTGCTAGAAACCACGTTAATGACTCCACGGGTAGTGCTGAGATCAGTTTTGCTGTATTTTTTTCTTCTCTTTTCTCCCCTTTCCCTCTTAAAAGGCCAG
>NW_007726286.1:110046-111304 GCF_000696425.1 Galeopterus variegatus | reverse complement strand
GAGATCAGTTTTGCTGTATTTTTTTCTTCTCTTTTCTCCCCTTTCCCTCTTAAAAGGCCAGCCTGAAGCTCCAGCATGGTGTCAGATGGGTGGCCTTAATGAACAAGCTTCTCTTTTCTAGGACAGGTAGCCCAGCTCATCCCTACCTTGCATGCTGCACAAAGCATGCTGGTGGGTCTAGCCCTGATCTGGACCCTAGAGCATTACAGGGATGGGAAATAATCTGGCCTTGGTTCTGACAGGTGGAGAGAAATCCTTGCAGGAAGCGTCCACAGGGAAGTTGCTACCAAAGAAGAAAAAATCCTGCATGTTTCTCAAAGTTAGCCACAGGAACTAGAATAAAATGTGGGCGTTAGCTAGGGGAAAATGGAAAGGAATAGTCTTTATAAATTCTCAGGAAGCATGGAAATGGTTTAAAAATATTTTACCAGAAACCAAGGGAAGGGTGGGTTTTGGAGAGAGGGACCAGATGCAGGAAGCAAACCCTGCACAGCTTCCTGGGAACACGTGAGGAAGCCAACTGAGGTCTTTGTTCAAAAAGGGTTTTAATTTTTGGATCTGGAATCTTGAAAGAAACAAAAATAAGTCTGTTACCAAGTCATAAACCTTGATGAAGTCATGAGAGAAACACGTCAGGTGAGGTGACGTCCAGCCATGAGAGTGAGGCAACGGACAGGAGGGGTAAGAGGAAAAACAAACTAAAACAAATAAAAAGAAAAAAGCAAGACATAGCTCAGTCTGCTTGAGGAAAAATAGGCACAGGGGTGGTTCTCTAGCTACCACGGCTTTTACTTCTGATACTTTTGTACAACGCAGAAAGTTAGCAACCAAGAGCTCTGAAAAAAGTAGAGCTGAGAAGGTAAACTGAGGCCTCTTCTGCAGTTAGACCCTGGGACAGGCCCTCTGTGGAGGAGAGAGGTGTTAACAGCAGGCTCTGAGAACAAGCATTTGCAAATCCTTTTATGTTAGATGAACTAGAAGTTGTGATTTAATGTCCAGGTTGGCTTTGACTCAAGCAGAGATCCAGGTTAGCTGTAAATGAGAAGCTGAATATCAATGATAAAGTGACACCTCATTAATACATTTTTTCCTAAAATATAAAAAAAATGGTTACTTTTTAATGTTGCTTAATTTCAGATGTTTTCAAGAAGTGGTATCTTTTTGACTGATAAGAAGTAGAAAATTCATGATGGTAAGTCTATGAGGGCTTGAATCTCTAATGCACTTGAATGCCAGGCACATCTGATTCTTGGCAGTT
>NW_007726286.1:104022-108749 GCF_000696425.1 Galeopterus variegatus | reverse complement strand
CATAAAATTTCTAGTTTGGGCCTCAACAATTTGAGTGACACAGAGAGTCATGAAAATAATGAGTTAGAAACCAGCAACAATGACAGAAAGCTGAAGGCATTGGCATCGTTTAACCTGGAGAAGACAAGGACCCGGTTAATGCAATAATGGTCTCCCAGTTTATGGAGGGTTATTATGCTGAAGATGGTGTCCAGCTGTTTTTCATTTTGAGTGAAGACAGAAAAAAACTGAGAGGCTAGAATTGCATCGGGGGAGATTAGGGTGAGAGATGGAGAAGAGGGTCTTAGTTGATAGGGTTGCGAGACTGGAATGAACAACCCAGGAGGATTGTGAAATCCCCATCTTTGGAATTCTTCAATTAAAGTGATCTGCGTGAATCAACGCGGCGGAACGGTCTCGTTATCTGCCTGCTAGCCAGCGGAGGGACGGAGGGACTGCTGAGCCGAGGATCCTGTAGGCCAGGTCCCCTGGTGTGCCCCGATCTTGAGTTGAGTGTATTGCCTGTGGCAGGGAACCCACTCACGGAGCCAGGAGCCTGCTGCCTTGCGGCAACGCTGCTGCGTCTGTGTGCCGCGCGCGGTAAGCTGACACTTCACGTTCCTTTCGACTCAACTGGCTCCAGAGTCGTTTAGGATCTTTCTGACTGCCAACTGCCACCTTGAAATAGGAAAAGTATTTTAAACAAATCCTCCAGGACACGCAGGCAAAATAGGCATTTGCAGTGCTCAGAATACATGGTCACCGGATACCTCCTAGAGACAACTGAAAACTATTAGCGCAGCGGGAAACCCCATGGAAAAGAGAGGTGGGAAACGGGAAGATTTGGATATTAAACTTATTTCCTCTCTTTCTCTTTTTAGCACATATTTTTGACACAGAAACTGATTTTTTTTGATGACCAGATTTCTCCCTCTTACTGCATCTCTCTTTCCCTTTCTCTCTTTCTTTAACTTTTCTTTTTTTCTTTCTTTTTCTTTCTCTCGAGTTCTTTTAAGCTTTTTTTTTTTAACCCCCAAACAAAATATTCGAAGTATGACAATTAGGTCTCATGGATACTGAGAGGCAAACCCAGAGAAATTGAGGGAGGCAATTAAATTTTTCTTTGTTAGAAAATAAAAGTTTAATGCTTTGCTTACTTACAAAAGGATACTCTTACTAGTGTCTGTTTCAAATATATTTCTTAAGGTGATGAAACATCCCAGGGAACAGACCTGTATGTGAAGAGATTTGTGAGGAAAGGAGGATTTGAAAAGTTTTTTTCATCTTTCTTAACATTCCCCCAAAGCAGCCCAACCTCATACTTCAAAGGAACTGAGCAGAACGTCTACCTAAGGGAGGCCCTGCCTCCCCCAGCAGGCTTGGTTTCCATACCATGGTTTTTCTGGAAATGTCCTCTTTCCATACACTACCTCTGAGTCATGCCTCATTGAGAGTGATGATTATGATCTCTGGACGTTCGGATGCTGCTGAGAATCGGGAGGATATTTTGAGCTCTGGAATTCGGGCTCTGCCACATGTTTGGATTAACAACCAGTTAAACCTTGCTAAGGCAATATTTTTCTATGCAGTTAGTTTTTATACCAAACAAGGTTTGTAGTAATTGGATGCCCTACTTGAGCAAAACTGTTTACCAGAAAATAAATCACTCCTGGCATTAAGAAAACACAAGCCCAGGGATTCGCCAGCGCAGCATCATCCGTTCATTTCTCATAAATGTAGCCCCAAACATGTGCATTCTCATCTACAATGACTTATGCTTTGAATTGTGGTCTCTTTATTTCCATGCCCATTATAATGCTTACCTAAATATTTTCCTGTGTTTAGCTGTGGTGCTTCTGGTAATCACTTCTCTTTAGCTGCTGGGAAGCATTTGCCAGCCTTTAGCAAGCCCTGTGGAAAAGGGGAGACGGAGAGAGAGAGACAGAAAGAGATCAGAAGGAAGGGACGAAGGGAGAGCGGAAAACAAGAGACACACTTAAAAAAAAAATAACTGGCTGTAGAATTACAGAGAGTTAGAACTTGAAGTAATTTCAGGATTATCTAATTTAGCCTCTGCAGTTTGCAGATGAGATGCTGGAAGGTAACATAGGAGGCAGAAAGGTGGGATGTGAACTCGGGACTCTTGACTTTTGCTCTGCACTGGCATTCCCTCTGTTTTACAGTAGTCTTCTTTTTCTCTGGCGGTCTTGGATGCTTAAAGAGGAATTTGGAAAAGCAAGATATGGTAGGCCAGGTTCTCTCAGGAAGAAAGGATGAAACTGAGCTCAAGTTATAGGTTTTTCCACTGCGTTAACTATGAGAGTCAGCAGGTTCCAGGCAGCAGGGCCACATGCTGATATGTAGTTGTACCTCCTATGAATGGACTGCCCAAATTCTGACAGTCATTTAAGGCCGGTCAGACATTTGGAAGAAGCTGTTGGTAATGCAAATGTCAGGACAAAACAGGAAAATGATCAAAACACATGCGGTTTTTAAACTGTGAGAATTTTTTTGAAATTCTTATAGAAATTGTAGTAGCTCCTCCTTCACTGTGGTCCGAATACTTGTATCACCCAAAAAGTGATGTTGAAATCCTAACCCCCAAGAAAATGGTATTAGGAGATGGGGCATTTGGGAGGTGACTAGGTCATGATGGTGGAACCCTCATGAATGGGATTAGTGCTCTGTAAAAGAGGCCCCAGAGAGCTCATTTGCCTCTTCCACCATGAGAGGACATAAGGAAAAGACACCATCTGTGAGCCAGACTGTAAGTCCTTACCAGACACCAAATCTTCTAGAGCCTTGATCTTGGACTTTCCAGCCTCCAGGACTGTGAGAAATAAATATCTATTGCTTATAAGCTACCCATTTTATGGTATTTTGTTACAGCAGCCTGAATGGCCTAAGACAGCATTGAAAAATGATTTATTTCTTCTATTACACTCAAGCCAAAGCTAATAGCTCTAATCATTTGGAATGCCTCTAACTGGCTTTCCACCAGTGGGAAGACCTGATGTAAGTCAATTCTGCTCATAAACTATAAATATTATAAAAGTGAAAATACACCCCCAAAATAACCTCCCCAAATTAGAATTAGCCTCCCTAATTGCTTCAGTTTGACTTTGGCGGATTGTAATGTTTTTAGGGTATTTACCGCTAATGTGTATTTTTTGACAATAAGGACAAGTTCATGGTTTTTGAGAGTCCAAAAATGAGTTGCTAAGCATGAGAAGATTTAATAATTAATGAAGTAAATATATATATTTTTTCTTTCAAGGAAACTTTTTCCTTCACTTTAACAGTGCACTGCCATTTGTCAGAGACAGGGTCATGAAGATAACTTCAAGGGAGTTCCCCCAGTTCACTTATTTCAATGGTAAAGCCATTCATATGGAACCATGTCTTTCTTGGATCAGTGTTGAAACCACTTCTGTTGGCCCTATTTGCATAGTCTATGCATATTTTGAGAGCTGGGACAAAGTTATTGAACCAACCACATTATCTAGCATTTTTCTTTGCAAATATTGGGTTATAAATACACTTTGGATGAAGGAATCCATGAGTAAATGAAAATCAGATGAATCATTTTGTTGTGCAATCTGACTTAGATGTTCCTACTCACATAATTGTTCAGAAGTGGTTATGGGATCCTCGTTCTGTGTAATGCAGTGTGAGAAGCACAGAGTGGGACATGCAGACCTGGGTAATTGCACACAGTTCCTGCCTTCAAGGAGCTTACACAGTGCATAGGCCAGAGCCACACTTCTCAGCCTTTTCTTCTTGGTGACATCATGGATCAAATCATCCCTGGTGGTTCCCCACCACTCAGTAGGGGGCAGATTAGGCCTGTGGGGGTTCCTGCCTCTTCTCTTTGCAAGACTTGACTCCACTCCCTTCTCTCCACCTTTCCACCTACTTGCTATATCAAAGCACCTGGCTGGACCACTGCAGGCGATGGGTGGGTTTCTTAACCTATTTGACAGCTACTGAATATTACTAGGAGAAAACCATATGAAATCACAATTTTCCTAAAAGTCAGAAAAAGTCAACTATCGTCAATTTCACATGGTTCAATCAAATATTTAGCATGTTTGTACGAAGTGGATAATCCATAAGCTTTTGGGAATGTTTTTAGATGTTTCCAAGAAGTCCGTCCTCCAGGACTCTCCCTCAGCCAGGTAAGTTGTGTCAAAGGCTGATCGTTTTTGGTTGGCTATGCTCCCGAGAGGTGAGAGCTGATAAGGTTTGGTTAATTCTAGCCGAGGTACCCTGAACTGGAGAGCTGCTTTTGGTATAAAAAGTATTTTCAAAACTCTTGTTTGCCAAAACAATCTGATTTGAATACATTATAAAAATGTTAAAGTAAATACCACTATACGAAAAGATCTAAATAACTCAAAATGATGTGACTTTGTGAGGCCCTGTTTTTACTGTCATCTCTCCTGTTTAAATCCACACTCCCCAGTGCTGGCTTGAAATTCCACTGACTGATTTCATTTGGATTGGAAAACATCCAAGTTTTTAAAAATAACTCAAGCAATGCATGATCATGTAGACATTAAAAAAAAAAAGGAGAAATAGAGGAGGAAGAGGAGGGAGAAGAGAAAGAGGAGAAAAGAAAGCTGGATTGGAAAATATCCAAGTTTTTAAAAATAACTCAAGCAATGCATGATCATGTAGACATTAAAAAAAAAAAAAGGAGAAATAGAGGAGGAAGAGGAGGGAGAAGAGAAAGAGGAGAAAAGAAA
>NW_007726286.1:102017-103552 GCF_000696425.1 Galeopterus variegatus | reverse complement strand
AAAAAAAAAAAGGAGAAATAGAGGAGGAAGAGGAGGGAGAAGAGAAAGAGGAGAAAAGAAAGAAAGAAAGAAAGAAAGATAAACCTCCATTGAAAGAGTTGCTTTTCATTTCAGTGAAGATTTTTCTAGACTTTTTTCCAAATAGGTAATGCTTTGAAAATGCAAATATTCTTGGGAGGCTGAGAGGAAACTATTAATCACTCATAATGTACTGAAGATTGATTTAATCAAGTGCTTTCAGAACTGGAAGTGACTTAAAACATGCTTTAGACCAGTCTTCAACTAGGGGTGATTTTACCCCCCAGGGAATATTTGGCAGCATCTGGAGACATGTCTGGTTTTCACAACCTAGTGGTGCTCCTGGCATCTAGTGGGTAGGAGTCAGCGATGCTACTAAACATCGTACAATGCACAGGACAACCCCCACGACAAGGGAGTATTGGGCCCCAAATGTCAGCAGTGCTAAGGACGAGAAAGTCTGTTTTAGACCACTCTCCTTGTTTTCTAAGTAAGGAGTCCAGAGCTGGAAGTGTTGCTCAGCCAGCTGGTGGCAGGAGACAGATGAGAACCCTTGCCCCCTGTAGCCCTGTCCAGAGCTCTTTTCACTGCACTGGGATAAATGCAAATTTTGATAGCCAGACTCTAAAACAGGAGTCTTGGGATGGGAGAGGGTTAGATCCAGTTAGTAGGTGGTGAGGGCCTGCAAACAGGAGGAAAAGTTAAATAGAGAGCATAGTGAGGGTATTGGAAACCAGTTCTAGAAAAGGTACAAAAAAAAGCAGTGGGGGTATATCCCAAACAAACATTGATTATTCAGCAATTGTATATAGGTGTTTCTAGGGTGACCGCCTCTTCCCAGCTTGCCTGGGACTGTCCCAGTTTTAAAACTGAAAGTCCCATGTTCTGGTAATCCCCTCAGTTCTGGGCAAACCAGGACGGTTGGTCACCCTATTTCGCATTTACCTCAGGAAATGCTTAAGCAAAAGTTATTCTGCCAAACTGCAATCTAGTTTGGAATTGGAGGATATTTGGCAAAGAGTCTATGGGACCTTTCTGTACATTTCTGTAACTTTCTGTGAATATATAAATCTTTCAAATCAAAGTTAAAAAAATAGTTTAGTGAGTGTGATCTGAATGAATAATTAACCTTTTCTCAATTGAGCCTACAGGGAACTTTCATGTGGCCAGATGAGACACCCAGAGTAGAATGCTCTTTATAAATGTGTCACAGGGTGCCACACCATCACTGCAGGCAACAACTTCATGGGGTATTTGAGAAGGGCAGGGGGAGTGGCATTTGGCCATAGTGCAGATGGTGTCATTGGCATTTAGACATGGCTGTGGGATTTCTTAATCTTGATGTAGTCCAAGTCTTGTTGTGGTGGGAAATAGTACATTGTGGGGAATAAGAAAGGGAGAATGATTAATACAAGAGAAAAATTACAGAAGTCGTCTGTACTGAGGGAGTTGTTCATTCATTCATTCATTCATTCCTCTGTTGTATTGGTTTGTTTTCTGTTGATTATAACAGAATA
>NW_007726286.1:100001-100669 GCF_000696425.1 Galeopterus variegatus | reverse complement strand
ACATTGGGTGGCAGATTTTGACCAGAAGACTTCTCAATCCATTTCACATTTCTTAGCATTTCAGGTGAAATCCTGGAGAAGTTTTGTCTAATTTTCCACTGGGGCCAAGTGCATGTGACTCATACATAGCCAGATTCTATATGTTTGATTCACCATTGCTCCTGATGCTTAGAAGCAAGTGTCCCGACCTATTTTACCTGAAGATTGTAATTGCTTTCTAAGGATTACAGAGCCTTTCATTTTACTGTTGTAGGTCATCCTTCCTGACACAAGACACTTTTGAGATGAATTCTTTTTTAGCTGCAAATGAATGCTACCATATGTTTTACCAAAAGCAGAAGAAAAGTATAGTGGGCACTAGGCCATAGCAAATGGTCAGAAGAGAAAGGGAATCAGGAAACAGATGGTAATGGGGGAAAAGGAGGAAGGAAAGTATAAATTTGCCAAAACAGGAACTGGAAGTACTGGAGGCAAACCTTGTCCTCTTCTCCTTTACATTGAGAATTGCCCCAGTGGTCAGGAAGTCAGAGCCACCATCTTGTTTTTAGTTGTGTCCCTCTCTAGGGTTTACCTTTAGTCTTTATCAAAAAACCAAAAACCAACCCACCAAGCAAACAAACAAAACAGAACTGGAAGAATCACTGGGGGAGCTTTTAAATACCTACCCC
>NW_007726286.1:97400-99671 GCF_000696425.1 Galeopterus variegatus | reverse complement strand
TTTTTTTTTAATATTTTGGAGGAATTTGTTCCACTCTGTCTTGTGTTTCATTATAAACAGATTTTTTTAAAGCAAAAATTATTCTTCGTGCCATAAATTTGCGGTGAAGGCCTCACAACCATATTTCTACACAGACCACAGTCTTTGCCAATTTTTCTGTATGTACAGTCCCCACTGATGATGGCTCAGAACTGAAATCTGACCTAATGCTTTTAAACTCCTGGATTGAGAAGGTCTTAAAATCACCGTTGGTGGTTTAGACAGAAATTAACCCAGGGTCTCTGGTTTCTCTCCTTTCCTAGGACTGTTGATGACACATGACAAAGCCCACTTCATACTGGACTGTAAACTCTTGAGGGCAAGGATCAGGTTGATTTCCTTGCTTTACATCCCTCACACAAAGCAAGTGCTCTAAACCATGCATTCTCAATGGTGGTGACAGCACCCCTGAGGGACAAAAATTAATTCTTGGGGCAGGGGATGTGAAAAAAACCTTAGGTAATACAATGTTTTGTGGCCCTCCTAAGGGCCACAGTATATAAATAGATACATGGTATATCTATGGCATTAAATTTTCATGAGGAGGGCCGGCCCCGTGGCTCACTCGGGAGTGTGGCACTGGGAGCGCTGCGGTGCTCCCGCCGTGGGTTCGGATCCTGTATAGGGATTGCCGGTGCGCTCACTGGCTGAGCGCGGTGTGGATGACACCAAGCCAAGGGTTGTGATCCCCTTACCGGTCACAAAAAAAAAAAAACTTCATGAGGAGATTGGGGGGAAAATATCTAAAAAGGATCCTCAGGGGAGTGATAATAAAAAAAAACACTCCTCTAAACTAACCTATTGACTAACTGAATAAATGTAACGTATGGTTAGAGGGAACAGAACATTGCTGGATAATTGCTAAGAGATGGTGCTTCATGGCCCCATTTTTTAGAGCTCCACAACTAAAAACATGGGCAGAGATTCCTATATTCAAAGATTTAGCCAATTGCCATAACTTTAGTTTGAATTGGCTTTAGTTTGAATTGTTCTCTACATTTCTAATTATCATTTTGGTATGAGATTCAAAATTAAACCACAGACATCAGGAACTTCCCCTTGGTCTTCTGACTATTTGGGTGTGACAGTGGGAGAACTGTCTCAGCAGGAAAAATCTGAAGGTAATGAAACTGGGTACCACAACAGTAGCAGTGGCGAGGAGCAAACCAAAGCAATTTAATTGGGAATAATCCACCCACTCTCTCTTATAGAGCATCTATCCAGCTGTGTGTTAGCTCCAGCTACAGCTCTACCGCTTGCCAGATTTTGGTAAGCATGAGTTTAAGTTTCCTTATTTCTAAGAAAGGGATAATGGTAGGAGCCATAGCCATATCATAGTGTTCTTCCTGATATCAAATAAGATCACATATGTGGACAAACACTATAAACTGTAAGTTATTAATTTTAGTGTAAGTTGTTATCATCCTGATGATTCACATACTATTAGCAACAGATTCCCTATGAAGAAGCAAGGGGGAGTTTGAAGGAATAAGATTGATTCATGCTCAGGGCAGTCCCAGAGCCCTGGAAGACTCCACAAGGCGTTCCCCATGGTCCTTCTTACCTGCAAGGGGAGCTTGGGAATGAGCAGTCCTTTCCCAGAAGTAATTTTGTACAATGGAAGGGAAGCACAAGGTGGACAGCTAACAGTCTCTACCACAAAAGAAAGCAATTTAAACTGTGCCTACATATTAATTTTCCCTAGTGCAAGGATACCTGAGAAGTTAACCATCCTAGGAGGGTCNTAATACATTGAGGACCTCCCATGTGTAAGGTACAAGACCAGGCTCACTATGGATGCTAGAGCAGTCTCGAATCTTTCCCTAATGGATTTCTGGTTTTTCTTCAAACACCTCACATGATGCCTGGCACACAGTAGCACTTAATAAATATTAAGAGTATGGCACGTGTTTAATTTTCTCCCCTACCTCCTCAGAAGCATTAAAATAACGTGTCCTAAGGTGCTAACATGAAATTGAATGACTTTCCCATTCAGTCCTTTTCTTAGCATTTGTTACCTTTTTGTGACTCAACCTATGAGCCTATAATTGAGTTGATCACAGCATTGAAGGGGATTTCCACTAAAGTAATGAAGTAGCAGTTGAAGGCTTTTCAGCTTCAAATTCTTTCCCTTGTTAAAGAAACTGAAACATTATCTTGAGTAGGATTGGCTGTTTAAATCCTGCTGAATGGTTTTTCAATAGAAGTGATTGAAAAAAACCATTTTTTTTT
>NW_007726286.1:91114-95806 GCF_000696425.1 Galeopterus variegatus | reverse complement strand
GCTTGGGAATGAGCAGTCCTTTCCCAGAAGTAATTTTGTACAATGGAAGGGAAGCACAAGGTAGACAGCTAACAGTCTCTACCACAAAAGAAAGCAATTTAAAACTGTACCTACATATTAATTTTCCCTAGTGCAAGGATACCTGAGAAGTTAACCATCCTAGGAGGGTCTACTTGAAGGTGTTCCCAGTCCCTAATCTCACTCCCTGCCTCTGTCCTTAGATCTCTGCTTCTTTTCAAGAGCGTTTCCTGTTTTCACTTTAATCGTATATAAATTTCTACATTTTGGGAAGAGCTACCATAGCTATAGGAGTTTATCTCACCATGGGATCCATCCTTCACCCAACAGGAGTTTCCCTCTAAATCTGACTTATTTAATGTGGAATAATCTGCCCTCTTGGGAGGTTATGGGGGGTAAGGGAGAAGTAGGACAGTCTTCATGAGAGCCTTTGACGTTTCAAGAATGTCACGCTAATCCATTGGGGATATGGGCACAACAAATCTGGTCCCTGTTGAGCTTCCCACATCAGGGTGAGGAGTAGTGACACTATTCTTCCAGTTTTCTGGAGTATTGTTAGAACAGACACACACACATACACACACTCACACCTACACACATACACAAACACTTGAATCTTCTGGGAGCAAGGATTAATTCTCAAAAAATTCCACGAAGAGGGGCAGAAACACTTTCCTTACACCCTATAACTTGGTAGACAGCTTCTCTCATTGTCAGGGATTCAAGTGTTAGTGCAAAGCAGAGTTGTTCATTTGTTTTCACTCATCTTTGACTTTTTCATTTGTTTTCATCTTTGACTTTGAAATGTACTCTCAAACATCCCAAGAATAAGAAGTTCGAGGCATTGGAATGATGACTTGCAATAGTCCAATTAAATTCCTGGATGAATGCCACCCTCTTGCTCAGTCCCTGTAGGGGTCGGACTGCTTTCATTCTCCCACTTAAGACTTACTTCCCTTTCCCCCACCATGCTTCCTCCCACTGTGCTTACTGGTGCCTCAGTGTCGCTGCCTAACCTGTTCCCTGGCTAGAAACACCCTTGCAGTAATTTTTTTGTTTTCATTTTCAAGACCCATGTCTCACTCCCTCCATAAAACCTTCCCTAGCTTCTCTAGTCCACACTGTTCTTTCTCTGATCTTCCACTGTGTTCTATACAGTCAAATGTAATTGTTCTATGTATTTTTTTCTCTGTTGTCAATGTTGCATTTTCAGATACACATAATAAGCACTTTATAAAAATATATTGACTGAATGCATGTCAATGTGAGGCTAAAAGCAAGAGAACGTTCCTGGATAACTGATGAGAGATGGTGTTTCTTAAAACTCTTTGAGAACAAGAAAATTATTATATATAGTTCCTTATTCTTACTAGATGTAGAACTTTCAGCAACTCACCTAAATTCTGTCTCAGTTTATTTGTATATAAAATAGAGATGATGATAACTGCTTTGTCCATTTTTTTTGCAAGAATCAAAAATAATATAAGAAAGTGGCTAGCTCAGTGCCTGGCATGTAGTAGGTCATCAGTACATAGTAACGGGCATTACTGTTACTGTTATTGTGGTTGTTGTCAATGCTGTTTTCCACAGCACCTAACACAGTGCTGAGCATATACTATGTTGACCATTTAATCCTTGACAGTGAGGTTATTTGGGGTACTGCAGTGCCCTTCATTGGTATGAATGTTTCCATGTGATTAGTTCAGGGTGTAAGAAATCTGCTGAGGGAAATAAGTTGGAGGAGAAACTCAACGATCCAGCAGAAGTGCTAGTATCTAAGCACCAGAGCCTGAGCCAGGTAGAAGTAAAAACTTTCCTACTGAATTCCCTAGACTGGCGTAAGGTGATAAAAATCTGTACCGTTTTTTTTTTAATTTTACAATTTAGACATTCCAGATTGGTTGACACTAGCTCAATACTTTAACTGATAGGAAGAAAATCTGTTATTGATTTATAGGACTTTGGGGTTTTTTTTAGCCTCTTTCTTCTGAACACTGACTAAATTCTCTCCAAAACAAGTATTGGGGGCCTCCCAGTCTTCGGAGACTGGTGGCGGGGGAAAGGGGGTATAGGAATGGAGGCATCTGCATCTCATTGCTGGCTTCTAGGGTGGTGTCTCTTCTTCAAACATTCACTTTCCTGTGAGTGACCATTTCCCCCACCCCTAGGGAAGCCTTTATCCAGCAGAGGGACCCATAGTCAGGAATCAGCAAACTTGATTGTGTTTGGGCTGAACTCCCTCAACAACTCCTCCTCTACCTCCACAGGTTATACACATCTTAGTAGAAGCCTTCACTGGACAATCTCCTACCTTTGTGATGCCATCCCCAGGGAGCAGGGTCTGCAGGTGGAATATTCCTATCAAGTAGGTGAATTTACAGGGAGAAAGAAATGCTAATATAGTCTTTTAATCCAACCCTATAGGGAGCCTCACACTCTGTGTGTTAAGGCTAAGACTAATGTAGGGCACACCAGAGGAATGATAATCATTAAATGAATAATAATTGTGTGCCTGACACCATACTGGGTACTCAACATGTGTTAAATTATTCATTTTTCGTAACAGTCCTGGATAGTGGAAATTTCTATCCTGAATAAATTAGGCTCAGAGAGCCTAAGCAACTTGCCTGATATATGGCTGGTAAGTGTTGTGGCAGAGCAGAGCATTTCCACTGAGCTTCCTGATCTCTCATAGAAATGTGTTTCTTGGGCTTCCTAGCCTCACTAGGGATCTAGAGATCACAAGACAGGTTTATACTCAGAATAAACTGGTGGCGGAACACTGGCCTGTGAGCTGGAGGCCTGAGGTCTAGTCTTGATTCTACTATTAATTCTTCCTTTGAATTAGTACAAGTCAAACATGTATTCTAAGTCTTATCTGTGAATTGAAGGAGCAAAATTAAAAATCTCTGGAAGTTTTCTTCCACTTCTATGATTCTATGAACCGCTATCCAAATGCATTTATAGGAATAACAAAGAAATTTCTCGCCATACTATACTAAGTTATCCAGCAGGTGCATTCACATGGAAACTGTAAAGTCCCAGGTCCTCAGTAAAGCAGCTGTCACAAAATCCACAAATGTAAAGCCACATCCTCTTGCAGAATCAGGCCTTACTTGAAGCCCATTTACTCATGCTTTTTAAATTACTGCTCTAACAAGTTCCTTCCACTCAAAATGCAAAGAACAAATTAGAAGAGTCATGGAGAACAGCTGACATAAACAGGCACAAACAGAAAAATGAATCATGAGGGGGCATAATTTTTTTTAAAATTCAGAATACTTAAGGAAGAAAACAGGCACAGGGACAGATAGTACAAAAAGCCCCAACTACTTCAATAAGTCCTTAGGACATCATTGCATCCTAAAAACAGGACAAACACACATTGATAACTTTGAATCACCAAGAACAGGTTAATCACTGTAGGTAAATTATGTTTAAAAAGGAGGGCAAATGTGTATTTTGTTTTAGAAAGTTTTCTATTCATTATGGTTAATATTTTTCTTTTTCAGGTTTTGATACCTAATTGGGGAGACTCAGCTCTGTAGGGAACCCTGAGGTTTTGGCTATCTATTGCTGTATGACAAAGCACCCCACTGTGTAATGGCTTAAGTTAACAACAACCATTTTACCATGTCTCATGATGCTGTGTATTAACTGGGCTCAGTTGGGAGGTTCTTCTGCCCCAGAGGATATTGGCTGGGGCTACAATCATCTCAGGGCTTGACTGGACTGGAAAATTTTGAGACGGTTCACTCACATGGCAGGCGTTGATGGTGGCTGTAGTTGGGAGCCCTTCTGGGGCTGCCACCTGGAATGTCTACAATGGCCTCTCCATGTGACTTGGGCTTCTCACAGCATAGCAGCTGGGTTCTGAAAGGAGCAGTCCCAAGAGTGAAGGTTCCAAGAGGAAAAGAGAGGAAAGTGCCAGTCCTCTAAAAGGACTCCCACCACGTTGTGTTGATAAGTAGTTGCAGGACCAACCAGATTCACTGGGAGGGGAAATACTCAACCTCTTAATGGGCAAACTAACAATGAATGTGTGGCCAAGTTTAATCCACCACACCTCGTCTCCAGAACAACTTTTTTCTGAGGGGTCTGAAGGACTGAGTTTTTACTGTTCTTCATTTTTGTGTTGTACTTTGTGCTTTTCAAAATACCTTGGGAAATATTATTTCATTTAATTTTCTTTTCTAAGCACAGCAGCTAGAGAGATTCTTTTAAAACACAGGTCAGATTATGTCATTCCTCTGCTCAAAACTTGCCAGTGGCTCCCATCTCACTCTGAGTAAAGTCAAAAGGCTGCCAAGGTCCTGTCCTGTCTGGTCCAGCTTCCCTCCGGACTGCATTCCTCCCAGTTGCTTTGCCCCAGCCACTCTGGCCTTGCTGTGTTTTGAACATGCCAGTCTCCCCCTTGCCTCGGGGCCTTTGCACCTGCTGTTCCTACCACCTGGAATGCTATGTCCCCAAATGTTCTCTCAGTCTGCTTTCTCACCTCCTTTGAGTCTATGTTCCAATGTTACCCTCTTAGACATGTCTCCCTTTTCTCTCCTCAGCACTCCCCATTCCTCTTTCCTGCTTTGCTTTTCACCAAAGCCCTTAGAAATCTAACGTGTTTTGCTTACTTATTTATCCATTTATCTGTTTCCCCCAGTGGAACTCCAGGGACAGGGA